>NC_135750.1:40247500-40450000 GCF_041903045.1 Epinephelus lanceolatus
GTAGAGAGACTTACCACCGAGGGCCTGAGACGGGCCCGCTGCTGGTGAATTGGAGCTGGTAAGTCGTTCTTCTTTATTAGTTGTGGAGTTAAAGATGCGATATCGGTTCCTGGCAGGTCAGTTTGGCCTGGTTGTCAGGCTGTCAGGCGTCAGCTGATCGGATTTTCCTTCCTTCTTTTCGCAGTTGCGTCAATAACGAATCCATATTAAAAATGTAGTAGTTAAAAAATGGTGTAAAACTAGATAAAAAACACTAGGCTTTACAGTAGGCCTACAGCAATTCTTGCAAATATCTTGGCTTTGTTTTTTTTATAAAAACATGAACTTGCAGGGACAAGAAAAGTGGAGTCAGCAGCATTGTTTTCTTAAACATTTTAAAAAATTATATCATTTAATGGTTGTCTCACTTGTATTGTATGCTGCTGAGTTTTTAGGTAGTCCCTCACAGTAATGCTACTGAGCCTTGAGGTGCTCTCAAGGGGTGTACAGATTACTGCTGAGTGGGCTGTTGAAGGGGACATGGGATGGGTGTCATTTATTGTAAAGAAAAGATGTGAAATAGTTTAGCTGTGGAACCACCTGGGCTAGCTGTCAAGGGAAAGCCTGAGTAAAAACGATTTTTAAGTGGGTCAGAGCACACATTTTCAGGGATAATTTGCAGTGTAATATAAATATAGTGAAACAAAAACTGCTAAAGAGTCATGAAGGATCTGGAACATGCAAAGCTCAGAACTATGTCCAAAGCACAGAAGATTGCTCACCACAATCTTGTATAAAATGTTACTTATAGAAAAGGTAGAGTTCCTTGTATGCTAGATGGTGCTCTTGGTTTAAAGAGAGAGGCTAAAAGAATGGAAATCTGGTATGTTTTAAACCTTTTGTTGAACAAAAAGTGCCATCTAGTGGGCTCAGAAAATAAAGAAAATTATTCATGAGGCTTCATTTGGCCATCACTAGTAGAAGGTGACAAAGCTACCAATGGGTATGGACTAGTTATTAAATACCCTAAAGTTTTGTGGGTACTATATACTGCGGTGTGTTGCTCACCTGGCAGCTGCAACTCTGCTGATATTTCCTTCCATGCTTCGTCCTTCTTTACGCAATCATGGTAAGAGCTGGAGGACACATCATACAGGCAAGGCTTCTGCTGTCACAAATCCACAAGTTATTCCTTTTTGCTGGAATCCACCACACATTTTGTTTAGCACATTTTGCCTCCATGGCAAGCTGCTATCTGTCTGTCTGTATGTGTTTAGTGCCAATGCATGATTTCATGCGCCATTTCTGTTGGTTTGTTAGTAGGCGTAAGTCATAACAGAAGTCACACAGTAAGATGGTCATCCCAAATTTATGACACTATCAGAATTTTATCCCAGGCTGTCTTTAATCGCAAGACCCTGACATCAGCCATCCTTGAACCTCTCTCACTGTGTGACGTAAGACCACAGTTTTAGAACCAGGTCCAAAGATATAACCGTTTTAGAACCAAAACCAAAGATAATGCCATGTTTCTTTCATGATGGTCATCTTTCATCTGGGACAGCCCAGAACTGCACATTGTATTCCGGGCTTGAGTGTGGCTACTTCAATCATCTAGACATGTTTAGGTGACCCTTTATATGAGCTAGTTTGCCTGAAGTGTACTGAATCCTTTAAAATGCCTGTAGGTGTGAGTGTCAGTAAATGGTTGTCTGCTATCTGAATAAGTGGGTATAGAGAATGGCTGGACTGTCAGTTGGTAGATTGTTGTAGAATTTAGGGGGCACATTTATGCTTTAAGCTGTAGATGTACTAGTATAACTAGATATGGTTCTTCAAGATGGCAGCCAGATTCTTCCAATGACAGCTTTCATTTTTTGTAATGGATGTAGATCACAAGTCTTTCAAGGGCATCATGTGACCTGCAGTTCCAACTGTAGCCACCATGTCCAAACCACCACAGTTATGGGAGGTTTGTGCCCAGTTGGAGAACCTTTTCCGCTAATACCACCCTCGAGCCAAAATGCAACATATTTTTATGAAGTACCCTATAACCTTTCCTTCAGTGCCACCCTCAGAACCAACTTTGCAGTTGTATCCCCATCACATTATTAGCATGCTGTTCATTATTATTTCATGTTTGTCCTGAGGGACTAACAGCCACTTTGTGAAAGCTAAAAGGGCTTTCAGAATATTGCCTTGTGTGGGGACATGTGGGGACATGTGGTCACTTTTGGAGAGTGCCTTTATTCATCCATTTTCCATCTTCAATTGGCCTACACTGAGGAAGCCGATTGATAATCAGGCAATTAAAACATAAGTGGTTTCTTTCTTAAAACTGATCACATGATTTATATTTAAATGTTAAATGTACAATAATCCACTGGGTGACCATGTTTTCAGAAGCACATTTCACAAAGAAAGTTTATCAGGAAAAGTTCAATTATGATAAGATGTAATTCAATCTCATTTTGGCCCAGAAAGCGCTGATAGCATTTAAAGCTTTGGGTCACACCCAGAAGCCATTAACACAATCTAATTCCAAGTCTTAAGGCGGTGCCTTCCCCTCAGTGAGACAGATATTTTCCAGTGAAAATGTTCTCTCTCTTTGACCACTCAGAGCTCATGTTTGGTCTGGGACCAGTGCCAGACCCTCTAATTTGGAAGTCTTTACCATAAACTTTGCTTTTAATGCTTGGTTGACAGTGTCTGTCACAGTTTTTTTTTTTTTTACTACTCAGTGCCTCCTATGCTGTATATGACAGATTACTAACTCTGCCTTAAGGAAAAACACTGAGAAAATGGCAGTCTGATCTAAACTTTTACCACATCCGCTTTATTCGCCAAGTACGTGTGTACATACAAGGAATTTGACTCCGGTAGACTTGCTCTCAATGTACCAGAATGGCATAAGTACACAAATTTAGGCAAGAACATACAGAATAATCAATATACAAAAAATAGACAACTATACATTAAATATAAACATTTTTTTAAACATTATTAAAAAAAGATATATATACACACACACAATATACAAGGATGCAGTGTTGTTTGACCTGCCACTCTGTGACCGTTTAGGAGTTCATCAGAACGACAGCCTGGGGGAAGAAACTGTCTTTGTGACGGGTGGTTTTGGCGAACAGTGCTCTGTAGCGCCTACTGGAGGGGAGGAGTTTAAACAGATTGTGTCTGGGGTGTGAGGGGTCTACAGATATGTTTCCTGCCTGTTTCCTGACCCTTGAGCTGTACAGGTCCTCTATGGAGAGAAGATCAGTCCCAATAATCCTCTCTGCACACCTGATTGTCCTTTTCTGTGGAATTAGATTTGTGCCAAAAGAAACAAACAAAAATTCTTACATGTCAAACAAAAATAGGAATTTGAGAGAATAATTTGAATTTGAAGTAATTTGAAGAAATAAAACTAATTTCAAAAATAAGACTTATAACTTGCAATCAAATAATTTGTCTAACTGCGTAAAGTATAGGTCTTTTACTCTTCTACAAATGCATTCTTTTGTTTACGGTTCCCTCTGCTTCTCTCCAGTCAGACTTTTGCTATGACTCTCAGCTTTGCAGTCTCTCCGCAGCTCTCTCTCGTTTGCGGTCCCTGACTTTTTGTTTGCAGTTTTGGCACAATCCTCTCGGGTGGGCGGGCTTTTTCAGGAGAGCGTCCCCATTGGCTAATTAGTTTTTGACTGACACAGCTCAGTCAGCACAGTGCCCCGGAAGTTATGTGTAGGTAGCTGGCGCACAAAACGAAACTGGCTTTAAAACGGAAAGAAGAAGATACGACAAAGAAGAACTACAAAGACAATCCACACCAGCAAAAACTAATGAAATGTAAGTATTTATCACATACATATATTGTCTGTGTGTGACATTTTGTTGATTTGTTGTGTTAAGTTATAAGTAAAGTAAAGCAAGGTTTTGCGATTTAACATTAAGTTAGCTTTCACCATACACTGTAATGTTATATGTTAGCCAACTTGCTATGCCCCGTTAAGTTACCTGTTACAAGCATAGACACACATACATAGACACTGACCACTGAATCGTATGTCAACGTCGTCGTTATGTTGTTTGTTAAATCACTTTCCTAAGCACCAGCTTCCCTTGACAAAAACAGCTATTTAGCTTACGGAGCACGGAAGGTGTTGGTCTACTGCTGCCTCCTTTCTTAAGTTTAATTGTGGAAATATGTGATTTCACTGTTTGAATGGGTTAGTTCGGATTTACCGAAATCACACAAACGAACTGATTGAAGCGGCAGTAGACCAGCAGTGGCTGTGTTCTGCGAGGGTAAAATCACTGTTTTTGTCAAGGGAAGCTGATGCTGGGGAAAAAAGGATTTAACTTTGCTTTCGTGACAGAAAAAGCTGTCTAACGGCAAGGTAAAGCACTGAATGAGTAATTGACATTAGTTGAGATGTATAAACATTATAGTTCTTTTACTCCTTTAGGCTACTAGTGTTTGTTTACAGGGCTGTCTGCCTGGTCCAATATGGCGGCAACGCTGTCGTATCGAAGCGACGGGCTGAAACGGCCAATGCAGCGTCTATGGGTACACACGCTAGTGTGATGATATCATTTGTTTCACTAATTCACAATAATTTGCCCTGTGAATCAGGGGACACTGGTGGAGCTGCCTTGTCAATACCTTAACTGTCATCTTCTCTCTGTTGACCAATGTAACACTGTGGGATCTGAGCAGGACCTAAACAGAGCTACAATGCAGTCCCAGGTAATTATCTACCTATCTATTATAACATGTTATGATCCAGCTAATATTACAGTAATGTATGTAGTATCAATTTTTAGCTATCTTCTGACTCAACAACATTGTAAAAACATGAAGTTAATGGGACAATTGATGTTTTTATTTTCTACTTAAACACATGGACCATTATTATTAATCACATAGGATGTAGGGTCGTGGCCCGTATCAGTGATCGTGCAGTCTGTGATAGATAGTGTTTTCGGATAATGTAATGAAATGTGTTAAGTTCTATAGACATTATGTACTTCTGACATCTGGCAATGTCTGTGCTTGCAGGAGCAAGTACGAAACGAACTGTTGCAGAGGATTCAAGCAAGATTCAGCTTGATCCTCAGAAATGAGACACTTGATATGGAGTACCTCCTGGATGGTACTCAACAAGAGCTTTCCTCGGCAACAGTGGTAGCAGATCACTTAAACATCCCACCAGCACTCAGTCACAGTCTACAGGAGTTGATCAACATCCTTAGTTTGCCCATTCAACCTGTTTCAGAAGTATCAGTTAATGTGTCAGATATTGTAACTGCCACGGTGGGAGAGCTGGGACGGCCACGCCTGGAAATTCATGCAGATGATCTTAAAAGTCTCCTTTCCACTTCACTTCCTTTAGAACATTTAGCTAAGTTGTATGGTGTTTCAAGAAGAACTGTCACACACCAGAAGACTCAAACGCAGAATCACAGGTCAGAGACAGGAGTAAGGCAAAACAGTCACTTTACTTAAAGTCTCAGGCAGAGCAGAGTACAAACCATTCCAGAGGTTGAACCAAAAATGAATTACCAGGCAAAGGCACAGAGACATTCGGCAAAGGCAAAAGGTCAAAAACGACCCAAAAAGGCAAAGATACAAAAGCAGGCTGGAGCACAAACTACGATCTGGCAAACAACAAAGGCCAACTGACTGTTATAAATGCTGACAAGTAAATGAGCTAACAAGCCACAGGGGTAAAAAATGTCCCTGACAGAAACCCAAGACCTCTCTTCCGGGCCATAGCCCTCCCAGTCCACCAAATACTGAATGCCCCTACCCCGGTGCCCGGACTTGAGGATCTTGTTGACCGTGTGCACCTCCTCACTGTCAATGAGCCGGGGAGGAGGAGGAGGAGGAGGGTTGGTGGGTGGGACGAGTGTGCTGGTGCGAACTAGCTTGACAAAGGAGACGTGAAAGGTAGGATGGATTCTCTATGAAGGGCCTGGGGCAACTGTAAACGGACAGCAGAAGGATTAATAACTTTTGAGACAGGAAATGGCCCAACGAATCTGGGTTTCATCTTTCTGGAGACAGTCTGGAGGGGCAGGTCCCTGGACGACAACCAGACCCTTTGTCCTATCCGGTAACGGGGAGCAGCAGAGCAATGGTGGTCTGCCTGTTCCCTTTGACGGGCTGAGGGCCAAAGGAGTTGGTAACGGGCTCGTCGCCAGATCCAGTGACATCTGTGGACGAAGTCCTGGGCAGAGGGCACAAAAACCTCCTCCTCTTGTGAGGGGAACAGTGGGGGTTGATACCCAAAACAGACCTGAAATGGGGAGAGCCCCGTAGAGGTGACAGGCAACGAGTTGTGTGCATACTCAACCCATGGAAGGGCCTGACTCCAGGAGGACGGATTTTGGCTGACCATGCAGCGGAGGGCGGTCTCCAGGTGCTGATTGGCCTTCTCTGTCTGACCGTTGGTCTGAGGATGGATGCCTGACGACAGTTCAACTGATGCATCTATGAGGGTACAGAAGGCCTTCCACAAAAACGAGGTGAATTGAGGCCCCCTATCTGATACCACAGAGGTAGGCAGTAGAGGCTGACATTTTTCGGGAGTCCCACGGGTCACATGATTCCCGTGGGATTCCTACGGGATGGGAATCACTTTCACTATTCTTCACATGATTGGGATGGGATGGGAAAAAAAATCAATGGGAGCAGGCGGGACTGGGAATCATAATTAGGCCTGTCGCGATATGCGATAAGTCGGTTACTTGCACGGTAAATTAAAAGGGATTAATTGCCATATTCATGCGTGTTTGTTTTCCTCATCTCTCTCCACCAAAGAGACTGGACGACAAGAGTGTTCACTTCCATGCATCATCTTGCAGCCAGGTGAGTTGGTTCATTAGCGTAATGAACGGAGGGAAAGCTCTTGTCATCGAGTGTCTTTGTCTCTGTGGGGGAGGCAGGGCTATGGGCTACACACACACACAGTGCGATCTTCATGAGGGGGAGACGAGGTGGAGAAGAAAACAGAGAGTTGAGCATAAGAGAAAGACATGGAACTTGTTCCTAAACCAAACACCATGGCCCCTGTGTGGGAGTGTTTTGGATTTAAACCAAATGACAGAGGGCAGCCCAGTAATTTGGACAAGCCGGTGTGCGGGTTTGTTCTAAAACCATCTCAACAAAAAGAGCGAATACGACCAACTTAACTGCACACCTGCTACAACAGTAACATGCTGCTCTAACACTGATGCTTCAGTATTAATGATCTAATGATACCATATATAATAATATCAGTCAGAGGAACCAAACACTACTTCTACTGCAATACTTTAACTACAATTTTCTCTCTCAGAACTGGTTCTTATGACGTGTTGTCTGACCACATCAGAAATCAAATGTGTTTGTCATTCTGAACAGCATCAAGGTGGAGTGAATGTTAAAACAATTAGGCAGTAAACATCAAAACACAACATTAGATGTCATATTTGGGTTTATATCCAACTAAGGTAGGCATTGTGTGATCCATGTACTATATATATATATATATATATATATATATATATACAGTACAGGCCAAAAGTTTGGACACACCTTCTCATTCAATGCGTTTTCTTTATTTTCATGACTATTTACATTGTAGATTCTCACTGAAGGCATCAAAACTATGAATGAACACATGTGGAGTTATGTACTTAACAAAAAAAGGTGAAATAACTGAAAACATGTTTTATATTCTAGTTTCTTCAAAATAGCCACCCTTTGCTCTGATTACTGCTTTGCACACTCTTGGCATTCTCTCGATGAGCTTCAAGAGGTAGTCACCTGAAATGGTTTCCACTTCACAGGTGTGCCTTATCAGGGTTAATTAGTGGAATTTCTTGCTTTATCAATGGGGTTGGGACCATCAGTTGTGTTGTGCAGAAGTCAGGTTAATACACAGCCGACAGCCCTATTGGACAACTGTTAAAATTCATATTATGGCAAGAACCAATCAGCTAACTAAAGAAAAACGAGTGGCCATCATTACTTTAAGAAATGAAGGTCAGTCAGTCCGGAAAATTGCAAAAACTTTAAATGTGTCCCCAAGTGGAGTCGCAAAAACCATCAAGCGCTACAACAAAACTGGCACACATGAGGACCGACCCAGGAAAGGAAGACCAAGAGTCACCTCTGCTTCTGAGGATAAGTTCATCCGAGTCACCAGCCTCAGAAATCGCAAGTCAACAGCAGCTCAGATCAGAGACCAGATGAATGCCACACAGAGTTCTAGCAGCAGACCCATCTCTAGAACAACTGTTAAGAGGAGACTGCGTGAATCAGGCCTTCATGGTCAAATAGCTGCTAGGAAACCACTGCTAAGGAGAGGCAACAAGCAGAAGAGATTTGTTTGGGCCAAGAAACACAAGGAATGGACATTAGACCAGTGGAAATCTGTGCTTTGGTCTGATGAGTCCAAATTTGAGATCTTTGGTTCCAACCGCCGTGTCTTTGTGAGACGCAGAAAAGGTGAACGGATGGATTCCACATGCCTGGTTCCCACTGTGAAGCATGGAGGAGGAGGTGTGATGGTGTGGGGGTGTTTTGCTGGTGACACTGTTAGGGATTTATTCAAAATTGAAGGCACACTGAACCAGCATGGCTACCACAGCATCCTGCAGCGACATGCCATCCCATCCGGTTTGCGTTTAGTTGGACGATCATTTATTTTTCAACAGGACAATGACCCCAAACACACCTCCAGGCTGTGTAAGGGCTATTTGACCAAGAAGGAGAGTGATGGAGTGCTGCGGCAGATGACCTGGCCTCCACAGTCACCGGACCTGAACCCAATCGAGATGGTTTGGGGTGAGCTGGACCGCAGAGTGAAGGCAAAGGGGCCAACAAGTGCTAAACACCTCTGGGAACTCCTTCAAGACTGTTGGAAAACCATTTCAGGTGACTACCTCTTGAAGCTCATGGAGAGAATGCCAAGAGTGTGCAAAGCAGTAATCAGAGCAAAGGGTGGCTATTTTGAAGAAACTAGAATATAAAACATGTTTTCAGTTATTTCACCTTTTTTTGTTAAGTACATAACTCCACATGTGTTCATTCATAGTTTTGATGCCTTCAGTGAGAACCTACAATGTAAATAGTCATGAAAATAAAGAAAACGCATTGAATGAGAAGGTGTGTCCAAACTTTTGGCCTGTACTGTATATATATATATATATATATATATATATATATATATATATATATATATATATATATATATATATATATATTTATTTTTTATTTTTATTTTTATTTTTGTTACTGTAACTGAAACACAACATGGGAGCGGAATGGGACGGGAGTCATTCTTATGGGATTGGGACAGGATGGGATTTTTTTTTTTTTTCCTTTTTTTGGGACGGGATGGAATTATTTTTGTGGCAGTGGGATGGATGGGACTGAAAATGCACTCCCATGTCACCCTCTAGTAGGCAGGTGTAATCTGAAAACATGTTGCACAAGAAGCTGAGCAGTTTCTTTTGCCGTGGGCAGCTTGAGCAGTGGGATGTAATGCACAGACTTAGAGAAACGATCCACAATGGTAAGGATCACTGTGTTACCTTCTGAGTCTGGGAGGCCGGTGATGAAGTCCAAGGCTATATGTGACCAGGGACGAAGAGGAAGGTTTGAAGAAGTCCAGCTGGAGGACGGTTGGACGTCTTGACCTTGGCACAGTTGTTCCAGGCAGCCACATATTCCACCACATCCTTCTGCATGCGGGGCCACCAAAACCTCTGGCAGAGATTGACCAAGGTGCGCTGGACCCCTGGATGGCAGGTGAGTCTGGACGCATGAGCCGACTGGAGAACCTGAGGCTGTACAGAGACAGGGACAAATAACTTCCCCCTACGTTCTTTACCTGGAGACGGATGATGGCGGAGGGCTTCCAAAACTTCTTGCTCAACAGAAAACCGGGCAGTAGCAACGAGACACTGACTGGGCAGGATGTCAGGTTCGGAGCACTCCCCCTCCTTGACAAAGCAGCGTGACAAGGCATCAGGCTTCACATTCCTGGAACCTGGACGGTATGAGAGGGTGAAGTTGAAACGTGAGAAGAATAGTGCCCACCTGGCTTGCCTGGAGTTGAGACGCTTGGCTGTCTTGATGTATTCTAGGTTTTTATGATCTGTCCAAACCAAGAACGGCTTCTCCGCCCCCTCCAACCAGTGCCTCCATTCCTCCAACGCCATCTTTACTGCCAGCAACTCACGATTGGCAATATCATAATTTCTCTCTGTGGGAGACAGACGGTGAGAGAAAAAAAGCACAAGGATGAATCTCACTATCTTTGGGGGAGCGCTGTGACAAGATGGACCCCACTCCCACATCTGAGGCATCCACCTCAACCACGAACTGGAGATGAGGATCAGGTGTGATGAGAATGGGAGCAGAAGTGAAGGCTCTCTTAAGGTTACCAAAAGCCTCCTCCTCCTCAGCAGACCAGAAAAAGGGAACCTTGGGAGAGGTGAGCGCAGTTAGTGGAGCAGCAACGGAACTGTAATTGCGTATGAACCTCCTATAGAAGTTTGCAAACCCCAGGAATCTTTGAAGTTCCTTCTGGGTGGTGGGTTGGGGCCACTCCACCACTGCCTTGACTTTGGCAGAGCCCATTTCTAACTTGCCAGCAGACACAACAAATCCCAAGAAAGACACAGTGTCCTGGTGAAATTCACACTTCTCGGCCTTCACATACAGTTGATTCTCCAGTAGGCATCGCAGAACCTGCCTCACATGCTGCACATGCTCCTGTAGAGACTTTGAAAAAAATCAGAATATCATCCAGATGTATATAGACAAACTTGTTCACCATGTCTCGCAACACATCATTGACAAGGGCCTGGAAGACAGCAGGGGTGTTCGTCAAACCAAAAGACATAACCAGGTACTCATAATGCCTGCTAGGAGTGTTGAAGGCTGTCTTCCACTCGTCACCCTCATGAATGCACACTAAGTGATACGCGAACACAGGTTTTAGGTCCAGATATTCAGCTGGCACTGCAGACAGGTCCGGAAACTCCTCCTGAGACTCCATAACGCCACCTGGTGACAAGGCTGACAAAAGACATTGCGACAAGCAGAGGGTGCTCCACCCCAAAATGGTGTTAGTAGCCCAGTCAATCTGGGGATTATGTTTGACAAACCAGTGGTAGCCCAAAACAATAGGAACCTGAGGAGTGTCTATCAGATGCAAAGAGATCACAGTGGTTGCCAGAAATAAATAGTGTGACAGGTTCAGTGTAATACCTTACTTTAGCAAGAGGTTGGCCGTTGAGAGCGTTGGCTTGCTTCACTTTGGGTAGCTCTTGGGTGTGGATCCCTAGTTACCTGACCAGTGCTGTGTCAATCATATTTTCGTCAGCACCAGAGTCCAGCAGCACAGCAACCTCCAGTCGCTGATCTCTCCACTGTACGGTGGCAGTTAGTAGAGCACATTTGGCGGAAGATTCGGAGAAGGGTAGGTTGCTCACCAGTAAGTCCCGACCTACTGGTGAGCGTTGTCTTTTAACGGGCAGGAAGCGACATAGTGTCCAGGCTGACCACAGTACAGGCAGGAGCGTGAGATGATGCGCCACTGTCGTTCCTCACGAGACAAATGGGCCTGCATGGGCTCAGGATCCGAGGGGCTTGGAGATAGCTCTGCAGCTGCTGGTGCTCTGTGGGGAGAAAACTGAGGACGCCTGGCTAGCCTCGCCTTCTGCCTCTGTGTTAATCTGGTGTCAACTCGAATGGCTAGGTCAATGAGTGCGTCTAATGTGGCAGGTAATTCATGAGTAGCTAGCTCATCCTTAATACTTTCACAAAGTCCGTTCAAAAAAGCATCATACTGAGTGTCCACATTCCAAGAACATTTGGCAGCTAAGGTGCGAAAATCAATGGCATAATCAGAGACTGACCTCCTCCCTTGATGTGCCTGTAACAGGACCCGTGCTGCTTCTCTTTCCACTGATGGATCTGTCGAACACCTTCTTCATTTCTTGGGTGAAACTCTCCAGGGATGCACAGACAGGTGAATTAGCCTCCCACACAGAAGTTCCCCATTCCCTCGCTCTCCCATCCAAGAAAGTGATGATGTAAGCAACTCTTGAGTGATCAGATGGAAAGGTGGAAGGTTGCAGTTCAAACACCAGAGAACATTGTGACAGAAATGAACGGCAAAGGCCGGGCTCACCACTGTAGTGACTGGGAGGAGGCAGATGTGGCTCACAGCTTGGTTGCGGCACCAGAGGGACAGGCGGTGGCGAAGCTGCCTGACTGGAAGGTGCTGCAGCCTGAAGCTGCTGAAGCTGATTAGCCAGTTGATCTACACTCCTTCTGATGGGTGTGGAGAGCGGTGCCTTGCTTGTCCACAAGTGAGCAGAGGTGTTGAAATTCTGCTGAATCCATTCCGGGCCAGATCGTACTGTCACACACCAGAAGACTCAAACGCAGAATCACAGGAGTAAGGCAAAACGGTCACTTTACTTAAACTCTCAGGCAGAGCAGAGTACAAACCATTCCAGAGGTTGAATCAAAAATACAAATAATCAGGTAAAGGCACAGAGACATCCGGCAAAGGCAAAAGGTCAAAAACAGGCACAGGTCAAAGAGGATCCAAAAAGGCAAAGATACAAAAGCAGGCTGGAGCACAAACTACGATCTGGCAAACAACAAAGGCCAACTGACTGGTATAAATGCTGACAGGTAAATGAGCTAACAAGCCACAGGTGTGGCAGAATGAGCAGGCTGAGGAGTGTCAGTGGGCGTGGTTGGTGTAGTGGTGGGAAAAAGCTGGCAGATCCTCACTGGAGACTGAGCAGAGGGGTGTGAGCAGGAGAAGCTGCAGGTGGGCAGGGATTAAGGGGAGCAGGAAGCTTCAGCAGTGTCCATGACAAGAACACTTAATAGGCGGATGAAAGAACATGGCCTTTCTGTTCGTGGATGCTATTCCAAAATGTCTGATGATGAACTTGATCATGCTGTGAGGTCCATAAAATCAAGAATGCCCTATGCTGGGTATAGACTGGTGAAAGGTGAGCTGTTAGCCAGAGGCTGCCGTGTGCCGTGGCATAGGGTGAAGGCTACAATGAAACGGGTGGATGGAGCTGGATTTTTGGCCAGGATGATTCAGGTTGGATTTGTCGCTCGCAGAACCTACTGTGTTCCTGCACCACTGTCTTTGGTTCATATAGACACCAACCATAAATTAATTCAGTGAGTGTTTCTCTCTTGTGCCCTTTCACTCCCTCTCTCACTGTAAATCTTTTTGCTTTCACTAAACACATAGAATATGTACCCACAATAAAAACAAATGTAATGTGATTTTCCACAATAAAAAAATATTAAATCAATCTGACAATTGATGTATTTTTTCTGATATCCACTAATTTTTCATGTCAAATGTATGTGCTTTCTTCTCTCAGATTTAATGTTGTGATATTTTGTGGGATTTATGGTTTCTCAAGAAAGGTATGTCAATGTTCTGTCTTGACAAAAGAAACTAAAAACATATGTGTTACAGTGATGAGACCTTATTATAAAGAATTCTGTCCCCCCCATTCCTTTTTGCATAGATCCTGTATCTTGATGCTGCTGCAAACAACAAAGCTTCAACTGCATCCTCCTTCCTCTTGGATGGTGTCCAGATGACCCTCAAGGTAGGAAGTACATCTAATTTAAAGTACTGCTAATAAGTCATTGACTGCGAATAGTCAAAATAATATTCCTTCTGAATCACTTTTCCCTGGGGTGACAAATGCAGAGACAAACTCCAAGTGCAGACATATAATTCAAGAATGGAATGAAATGTTAACATTGTTTAATAATATAAAATAATTAGATGATGATGTAAAGGAAGGGACAGTGTATTCTCTACTAAAGGAGTTAAGTTAGGAAGCTCCTTTCATCAGCTTTTACAGAATTTGAACATGGCTGACAATGAGTTATTTACGCATCAACTCACTGAATTGGGAAACTTCCTAAGCAAAAAGCCATTGTTCTTTCCTTTAAATTGTAGGGGTTGCGCCCTCTAACGGGCTTCACTATTGGCTAATCCCTGGGCCCTACCCCAGCATGTTGAATGATGACTGCTTACATTCTTTTAGAGTACGTGGTGACCAGGGGGTGGAAAATGTGGACATTGCCCAATGCATGTTCTTTGTGCGAGGAACAGGAGCAGTAGCTTCATTACTGGAAAAAGTGTCCACAATCAAAGGTAAAAGCCACTAATATCAGTGCAGAACCCGGCATGTGTACTGTCCTTGAATTGTTGTAGGCAATGCTTGTGCAGCAAGTGTTAATTATATATATGTTTTAAATTCTCCTCAGAATAGAGAGGCTGTGGCATGACGTGTGATCAGCGGTCACCTGCAAATACTATGATATGCTACATACAATGGAAGAAGAGCGACTGATTGACCTGTCAGATGAGATGCACCTCTTATGTGTTTCTCCCACACCTTAAGTCTGACCTGAAGTGCTTTCTGGGTAGCTGGAACAATCATCCTGTCAGAACTGAAGGAAACCTCTTCCCAGAGCTGGGATGCTCCAAACACCTGTGACTGAGCCAGATGTTGAGGTACACTTGAATTCATTTGCAAAGCACTGTACTCTCTTTAAAGTTCTGTCTCAAGCAAGTTTAATCTAAAATCTTCACCAGTAGCCCTTTGATGCAGTAAAATCTTGTCAACATCAGACATGTATCTGAAAATTATGGTGTAAGGTCATCCAGATGTTAGAGGCCAGTTGCTTAACTCGACATGGGTTCTGCTACCTTTTCCATTATTATTTCTTATTAACCTAAATCTCAGGTCATCACAAGTTGATAATGAGCACAACCAACAGTTTACTCTGTTAGAGGAGTGAAACCTCCTGCTGGCCAAATTATGTGAAGTCAAACATTAAGCTAATAAAACTGCATAAATAGTTACAAAAAGTACAAACTTTGGCAGTAATTATTTCAAAGGGAAAGATAGGAAAATAGGATTCTGGAGCTTGCAGCCATATGTCTTTAAAATATTATCCCCAAGAACCTGTAAGAAATTATTATTTCTAGCACTTTATGATGGGGAATACTTACTCTTTTTGATTTCCTATGGCTTCAATTTGAGCCAAAGTTGACTGTTGCAGCAGGTTAACATTTGAATTTCCATTATTTCATCAGCAATGGGTGTCTGCTCCCCCTGTTGCGGATGGGTTTGAGTTCTGGACCAACTGAGGCAGAGACAAACACAGGTATGAAGTTTAATGGTATTTAATGAAAAAGGTAGGCAAAAGGCACAGGTGGTGGCGACAGGAGACAGGCCGGATTGGGAGCTGGGAAGGCGTCCGAGCTTGCAAAATATCCAGCTTCACACAGGAAAAAAGCGCTGATGAGCAGAGGCACTGGTGGCTGACGCAGGCAGCAAGGCACACACACTGAAAAAACACAAGAGAAACACCAAGAAGGAGCTGAGAAGTTTCTGACAGCAAAACTCTTCAAAAAACACTGGAGAATAAACTACAAGAGCTGTGTGACACTACCGAACAGGACGGAATTATCTGGCACAGGAGTGGAGTCACGATCAGGCTTATGTGGAGGGTTGATTAGTGGAGATTGCAGCCAGGTGTGCCACATCTGCCGAATCTCAGGGAAAGAGAGGAAAACCAGCCACGCCTCCTGCCACACACACACACACACACACTGCAGGGAGAGTAAAACAGAATGGGGAGGGGAAGGAGAGAGACAGAAAAAAACCCAAAACAAACCTAACACAAACCAAGACCACAACACCTCCAAGAGCAAACAAACCCTAAGGTGGAGCTACTGGCCTAGGTTTGTCTCTCTGAGCAGTATTGGTCTAACTTGCTGTAACCTTACTGTCTTTCAGCCAATGGAGGATCTTTTCAGGGATCAATGTGTTGATGCTGACCCAGATGATGGAGTGGTAGATTCAGAGATTGCTTGCCCCCTGTCAGATCTGAACCTTGCTGTCCTTCAGGGATTAATAAATCCCATGACATCGACATTGAGTCATTGGGAGCTTTATATTCAGACACTTGATCTTGTGCAAAGACTATGTTCCTACTCCAAAAGCATGTAGTTTTTGTAGAACGTAAGCCATATCACAGGAAGAGAGTGTAACAACTGAAAGCCAAATGTGTATCAACTGTAAGTGCCTTTGAAATGACAAACTAAACTGCATTAAACATCTTTGTAGCTCTGCAAAGTTGTTGCGGAAGTTAATAACTAGATATATCAAGCACAATTCTTAGACGTTTGGAAAAACACATTACATTGCACATTAAAATCAAAAAGACATGAGCATGTAGACATACTCTTCAGTTTTAACACTGAACAAAAAAGGTAACCTGATACTTCAGATTCAGACCACATTTGATAGCTGTTTCCATATTTGCCTGGAAATCACAGTAATCAAGACAATGTGCAGTGGGAAATGTGATTGTCTGTGTGCATGCGCTAACAACTGGATAACAAATTGTGTGGTTTGGCATCCATTCCACACGTGTGGTCAAAGTGGACAGTGACAGTAAAAGTCTCTCTCTCTCTGAGAGAAGTAGATGTCTGTGTGACTGTCCTGTCAACCACTGCATCATGTCCGGGACAGTGAGTGCATTCTCATCCCCTGCAGTTTCATCTGAGGACATTCAAAATGAGACAATGTCAAAATAGCTGAATACAACTGAACAAAACCAGACAGACATGATATTACTTTGCAGCATCTATTTTGGGTCTGCAAAATTACAAGATCCTGTTTACAGTTACCATTACAAACTGGGAAAGGATACATTTTCTCAACAGCAATCCAGTGGGTGTTAAGAGTTTTATTAAGTAAGTTATGTGCACGCTACAGTATTAAAGATTCATTTATTTAACTGGCTTTATCATTTGAAGCTTCAACAATTTTGAAGTGGTTGACAGTAGTAATGTAAGGTTAATAATAGTAGTATTAGTGGCAGCAGCAGACCAAATACTGTAATGGCACAGTGGCAGTAAAAATGATGCTGGATGTAGTAGGCAAATTGAGAAGCACTGGTTTAACCAAAGTAGGGTCTGGGAACCCCCAGGTGTAGCTATACAAAATTTAGGTGGAAGGTGGCACAACAATAAAAAAGTAAATGAGAGTGTAAGAGTGCATTCTAAGAATTGTCTGTCTCATGCTGTATATTCTTCACACAAATGATTGTATAAGTCTCAGACATTTATCTCCCAGTTTCTTCTTATGGTGTAAACACTTGCCTTCGAGCTCCTGCAGGAAATCCTGGAAGTTAATTAGGATCTGTGCCTCTCTTGCATTCTTCAGTGTACCACTTTTACTCAGTGTTGGGGCCAAGTGTGACACAGTGTAGTACGAGTCCACCTGAAAAACACATTCATGAAGAAGAAAAATATTGATGACTTTAATCAAGAATTTCATGTGCATTAGCCTAATTTTATCGATCTAAAATATAAGATGATTTTAATCAAGCCTGCTATACTTAGAACCACAGGGGCACCAACATGCCTTTTATTCAAGAGATCATGGTAACTTACTCTTTCATTATCACCAGCTACAAAGAGGTCACGGCAAACTGCTCTGTTCCTTTCCATGTCACCTATTAGGCTGTAAAGTTTCAGTCCCTCACAAAGCTGCCTCAGCATGACTGTTCGTCTTGCAACTTGGTGCAGCACAATTGCTCTTCATATGGATACAAAAGAAAAACTGTCATGTACAGGGTTCCCCCATTTATTAGTAGTCAAGTAAATTCTGAAAATTATGTAATTATTTCAATGGTGTAATGTCATTTTAGGTATAGAGGGACAGTAAAGGATGTAGGACAGGTGAGCATAAATAAGATTCTGATTTTCTAATACATTATATAGCCATTTAATATTGTGGAATTTTTGACAATGTCTTTTAAGTATAAAATAAATAAAGTAAATATATCAAATAGAATTTTTATATAAAGTAAAACAGTTTATCAAAATAGAATATAAACCTTATTATTTTGTCTTTCTTCTCCTCGTTAATAGGTCCCGTATAGCTGCAGTTGAGAATTTGTTTAGTGTAAGATGGCAAGTCTGAGGTTTCTTCAGCCTGAGGAAATTAAGAATAAAATTTGAGACCAAGTTTCACCACATGAAAATTACATCTTAAAGAGAGTATCTAAACTATATGCTGTTGATGAATATCAATATCCTTTAGCCTTTTCCTCTACAGTTTTCCCACTATTATTCTTTTAGTTGTTGTTTTCATATTTTATTTTATCGTTATTATTTCATTATGGACCTGGTAGTGCCATGAAGTGTCTCTGAGTTCCTTGAAAAGTATAATACAAATAAAATTGTATTATTATTAAACCACAGGAGATTGAGCCCTCTTCATTTCCCCACTGTACACCTCTGGATCTCAGAGCTGTCTCTTCCATTGAGGTCTTTAAAATGGATTATGAACAGTCCCTAAAAAATAAAGAGTAATGGAAGTTAATGAGTTCCACAAAGTCAATAGGATTTTTCCTTTGCATCATTAATGTGTACAATAACATTTGAGGATATAATTATTTGGCATGCAACATACCATCTTGATCAATGAAGAAAACTCCAGATCATGTACATCATCTCTGGTAATATTTTCTAGGTTTCCAGTCAAAAGGAAATTATACACAGTAAATTTCGCAGTGTTAAATATGCAGTGTCAAAGTTGGTGAAAATTTCCGGAGTTAAAAGACGTTGTGTTAATTTGACTCTGGAAAGCCCCGCCCACCTCTGCCTCCTTCAAACTGTGGATGATTTTTCTGGACGCCACTTTTCTCCCCGTCGAATGACTGCGGTAAGTTTCTTATTTTCACATATTAACCCAATTTTATGTTGGCATTTCAACAGAAATGGTGTTTTAGGAGAACATTGTGTTGTTGGCCCCCGTATTTGAGCGTGTTTTGTATCTTAACACCAAATTCAAGACAGCTAACGTGACTGAGTGAATAACCTACCTAACGTTAGCTTAAAATGCGCGTGTCCAACTTGACCTTGTCCGCAAAAGGTAATTAACTTAGCAACATGATGTGGAGAGATAGTTTTGTTTTAACTGGTGACCAAACAAATCCACCAGCTAAGTTAATTACTTCATATTATATCAGCATTTGCCTGTGTTGGTGAGGGGAGTTGGCTAAACTAGCTAATGTTCGTGTTAACATAAAGCTGTATTCGGTTTTGGGAAGCAGTTTGCATGTGTTTGAGAAATTGACGGTGTGCCTCCCCTCCAGCTTGGTCTGCTCTGTGACATACATCAGTTTAGACGGCTCGTAACGTTGTTTCAGCAAAATGTAAAGTGGGATCATATTTGTTTTTGGAGTGATTTTTTCGTCTAGCCTACGGTAAAGTTAACAGCACAGACTCGTGTTTTATTTTTAAGTAAAAAAGGGAAGTAGTCCGTGTGAAATGCTGCTCACTGTCGCAGTGCATGATGTATCGTCAGCCATAGCAGCTGTTGTCTCCAACTTTGTTTTCTCATTTGCGTTAACGTGAAGTCGCATGGTAAAAAGAGACACTTGATATGGCAAGCCGTTTGAGCATTTATTCCATATCCTTGATATCAGGTGTCAGTATCGTTCACTAGTTCGATCATTGTCAGCACTAGTTGGACATCTGGTCACACTAGTTAGACATTTTGTCCAACTAGTTGAACAAAGAGTCTTGCTAGTCACTCTTTTTCAGCAACTAGTGACACTTTTGTCAAACTAGTAACAACTTAAGCCTGACTAGTGAAGCCACAGAGCCATACTAGTGGCACCAGAATCCAAACTAGTCAGCTTTTTGACAGACTAGTGGCCCACTGGGCTGAACTAGTAATGCTTAAAGTCTTACAAGTGAACTAGTGAGCTGCAAAAGCTCTGACTTGTTAACTAGTAGCAGCTATTCGCCTCACTAGTTTGCTAGTAACCTCAAGTTTTTTACACTAGTTACACATGTAAGAGCCAAAATCATCACTAGTGTGACTAGTAAGGATTTACACCTTACTAGTTAAACTAGAAAAAGTCTCATTGACCTTACTAGTTAACTAGTGGGGCTTAAAATGTTTACTAGTTGAACTAGTGGAAGCTGAAATACTCACTAGTTGTACTAGTAACACCTTATTGAGCTCACTAGTTAACTAGTGAGATCTAAAATGTTTACTAGTTGAACTAGTGACGCTGACATGCTTACTAGTTGAAGTCTATTTTGACTTTTCTAGTTAACTAGTGAGGCAAAACACGTTACTAGTTGTACTAGTGGAAGCCAAAATGTGCACTAGTCACACTAGTGACACCAAATGCTAATGAGGAGGTGGGTAAAAACATAAATTGAGGCTTCCTATTTGCTCTCCAGTTCAAAATAAAAGATACCTACGAATCAGGACACAGGATTTTGTCGTTACTCCACCCACTTCTTTTAACTAGTTAACATGTTGACCTGAGGAATGCAACTAGTTAACTAGTGGCAGCATGCTTCATCTTACATGTTAACTTGTCAAGGCAAAACTGTGACTAGTCAACTAGCTGAGGTCTCGTTAGACTCTACTAGCAAACTAGTGATGCTAAAAGTGCTCACTAGGTGACTAGTAGAATCCAAAACGTTTTCTAGTTACACAAGTAGAAGACAATTTGACCTTACTAGTCGACTAGTGAGGTTCAAAACCTGCCACTAGTCGACTAGTAAGACCCAAATTGGCCACTAGTAACACTAGTTTGTGTCTTTTCGACTTCACTAGTCAACTAGTTACACATGTCCTCTTACCAGTTAACAAGTTAGGTCCAAAAAGATTCACTAGTTAACTAGTGACACTCTTTCCGTGGCTCACTAGTTAACTAGTGGATGCTATTTGTTGTCACTAGTCAGATTCTGCACAGAACATGTAAAGGCTTTGACCAAACATGTTGGACATTCTTCTTAGATGTGATGCCTTTCCTTGAACTAGTAAAGCCTTGCTCAGTACTAGTGAACAACTGCGCACAGCAAGTGAGACATTTTTTGAACATGTTGGACTTTTTGTCGCACTAGTTGACATCTTCACACTAGTTGGCATGTTCATATTACTAGTTCAACAAAGGTGCTTACTAGTCATCATGTTCATCCTACTAGTACAACTAGTACGGTGATAAAATTTCAATGAGGATATCTACTTGTGTGGTGAAGATGTCAACTAGTGCGACAAAAAGTCTCATGTAAAAGAAATGTCTCACTTGCTGTGCACAGTTGCCCACTAGTGCTGAGCAAATTGTTACTAGTTCAAGGAATAGGCTTACATGTAAGAAAAACTTCCAACAGATTTGGTCAAAGTCTTTACATGTTCAGTGCAGAATCTGACTAGTGACAACAAATAGCATCCACTAGTTAACTAGTGAGCCACGGAAAGAGTGTCACTAGTCAACTAGTCAATCTTTTTGGACCTAACATGTTAACTAGTAAGAGGACATGTGTAACTAGTTGACTAGTGAAGTCGAAAAGACACCAACTAGTGTTACTAGTGGCCAATTTGGGTCTTACTAGTCGACTAGTGGCAGTTCTTGAACTTCACTAGTTGACAAGTTAGGAAAAAGACACCCACTAGCATAACTAGTATATATATACATATATATAAAAAAATAAATAATAATACAATTATTTCAACAATGATTTGAAAAACAATCATGTTTTGTTTGGAATAACATTGACCTCAACAAGTTAAACCTACAAAAATTGCAGAAAATCAGCAAACACATGAATTTTAGTTGGATTAATTTTTAACAAAGATTAAATAAGGTGAGCACTTTAATTTACAGTTGCAACATGCAGATTACTATCAGGTCATTCAAAACAGCTGAAAACAATGGACACAACAAATGTCATACTTACTCTTACATCAGTATGGTTAATTGTAACTATTTAACTATTAAATGAACGTAATGATTAGATTGTCATATTGTCAGATGTATTCTATTATATTTCAGGAACACATATAAACACAATATTACACTATTGTATGGCAACATAAAGGAGACTTGGAGTTCTCTTTTGTGAATAAGTTTTTATTCCAGATATCCATATCAATCTCAAAAGTAGAAAAAAAATGAAGGGGAAAAAAATGGAAAAACAATAAAATAATTTAATTGTTAGGTCTTTAAAATGTAAGAAAATGGTATAAAATGTCAACCACTGTTCCACAAATCACAAGATCCCAAGATGCAGCCTAAAATGTTTTGTTTTGTCCCAAACAAATAACATTAAACATTACTGTTAAATGTAGAAGTATACGAGCTCAAACAGATACTTCTCAACATACCATGGAAATGAACTGCATTTTCTGTATGGTTTTTCAGGTGCCTCTGGATCGTGCTCTCATTTTTGGTTTTAAATTTGGGGCAGAGAGGACACCCAAACTCGGATGGTGAAAGGATTGTGTGGCCCAGACTGGCTTCGTCACTCAAAATAGAGGGGTGCATCTGAAAAAAGGAGAAGTCAGTCAACATTGATAGCTGGAAAACATACTGAACATCAACCATATTTTACCGATCTAAAGGACTCATGGTGGAGGAAGCACTACAGCTATTTATGTATCCATGTGTGTGTGTGTGTGTGTGTGTGTGTGTATTAGTGCTCTGCATTACTAAAACACAATACAAATGTATTTTTTGCAGACACCCGGGGCTATGTATACATTATTTATCTGACCTGGTTAACCCTTGGGGGTCGCTCATGTCGTATACCACGAGACGACTCTCGTTACTATTTTTAGAATATCTGGGGAAAAAAAGATGTATAGAACTTGATTGAGCAGTGCAGGGTTGAGGTTATACAAGCATTAATACACAAGGAGACCAGGCGAACCAAAAATTGGAAAAAAAATTGCTTGTGTGCATGAGTGTGTGCACAGATGTTTTACACCACAACACACCAAAAAGCAGAGGAACACATATTAACCCCGCTGCAAACTACACATCTAAATTAACCAACACATCAAGCGAGGGCAGTAATAGTCTCTGACCAACATTCACACTGTTTACACACAGACATTGATGAAAGGGAGCACAACAGACCTTGAGCAGCTAACGTTAAGTTAATACTGTAATAAACCTTTTTTGATACAAGAAGTAGGCATTTGCATGGGAGTGTAAAGTGTACAGACAGAAGGAGGGAACCACGAAGGTAAGTCAAAAAAAAAATCAATCTTTATTTCATAGCATTAAATTCATTTAAGGAACAGCTCCACTAGCAGATGAGATCCTGAATGAACCCTAGGCTTCTCCTCAGAACCAGCTGTGGACCAGTAACATGCACGTGTAAGGGCACAAGCCAACGACCCCCATAAGGCACTGCAAAACTGTCACTGCACTGCAACTCAGTAAACACACTGCAACTCACACTGAGGATAAACCACCCCAGGGCACATCACCATATTGCGCTACAAAACACATCAAATCACACTGTGGGCTATGGGCTCCCTAAGGCACCTGTGGATACGCCTGCGGCACGCTCGGCTCTCCCTAAAATGAAATGCTGCTCTGGTTAAAACCACTAACAATAACACACACAAGAAAACACTTTAACACACAGACAAATGATATTGCTGCTTATCTCTCCCAGGGTTTGAGACCCTCCCCCGGGGTCTGAGTTTTGGCGCGGGGCAGCCACTGGCAGGAACTGTGGTGGGGGAACCGGCCAGTCCAGCGCAGCGAGGCGACTCCACAGGCTACAGGAGAGCCTCTACACACGGCTGGAGAGCGGACAGAAGCACTACTATGGTCCCCACTATCCTCCTCATGTCCCTGTCGGATTCAGGAACCTCTCCCTGCTCCCCGCTGACTATCTTCGCCGCCGGCAGCCCTAAACAGTGTGCGAACACCCTCCCCCCGCGATCGAGTGCACAATAACCACTGCTTGGCTGGGCTTTAGCCCGGTAACGCTCACCAAGCTCCACTCCCCAGAGACAACTGCCGCCCCTCTCTCCCTCTCTTTTCACTCTTACCTGCCACACTCACAGCTGCAATCACTTGGCTCATCACCCTCTGTGCCAACACACTCTTCCCGAGCAACGCACCGAGTTCCTAGCAACGTCACTCACTACAATACCAATCATGCCCTCGTTTTACACAACAAATGTAGCTAAACCCACCATCTGGTGGTAGTAATTTGTGCATACCGAGATTCCCCACATAGACGCCCCCTAATGATTCGATACATTGCGCAGAATTGCTTCTCAGAGAACATAACACAGGTGTTAAAATATAATGAAGATGACGGCGCGTATAAACGCAGCGGCTTGGTACTTTATGCTAGTGCTAACTACTAGCTAGAACTGCTACTGCTAAGTGCCGAACAGAATTTTGTTGTACAATGACAATAAAGTTGTCTAATTCTAATAAATAAAGGACTCGTTCCCTTACCGCTCTTTCGTGCGTGTATTGTTTGCATTCTTCTTCTTCTTCTTCTTCTCCTCTTTTTTTAATGGCGGATCGCAAACAACTTTTAGGTGCATACCGCCACCTACTGTACAAGAGTGTGCATCATCATGTCACTTACCTATTTTTATATTTTAGCTGCCAGCCCTGTGTCCCTTAGGAACACAAGCAGCGCCCTCCTCCCCTTCCTTATCTCTTCTCCCTCTCCTTCTGTTCCCAGAATTCCATTTAGGCCCCACTCCCTACCTGCTTCTTTAATTTTTTCTTCAAATCTTTTCCTTTTTATTTTATACTTCATACATTGAAGCAACACATGTTCTACATTTTCCTTTACTCTGCACATATCACACAAATCATCTGTCCTTTTCCCCAGTAACCACATGGTGTCATTCAGTCCGGTGTGTCCTACTCTAAGACGTGAAATGAGGATTTCCTCCCTCCTGTTCCTCTCTCTGTAGATCTTAGTTATTACTGACTTTTGTATTTTATGAAATCCTCTTCCTTTCTGATCCTCATCCCACTTTTCCTGCCATTTTTCCATTCCTTTTTTCTTGATTATTGTTTTTCCTTCTCCTTTACCTAGCTGAATAGGTATTGTAATTTCTTTTCTTAGTGATGCTTTTGCTAACTTGTCAGCCGTCTCATTCCCTTTCATACATTTGTTTTAACTCCAGTTTCTGTCAAGCGCCATTCTCTTTTCTTTTCTAGAATGCTCATGTCAACTTTTGTTTCTGGGTACAGCCATGGAGGAACATTACTTGTAGGATTAGCTTTTGTAAACTCCAAGTTCTCCATGCCAAACTGTTTCACCTTATCTCCTATCTCCCATCCAAAGCCTCTTCTCTGAAATGTAGAGTATTCCCAACACGGTTTTAATGTATTAGTTGAGGGGTTTTCATCACCACTTCCTTTCAGTTTAACCCAGTATGTTAGTGAAAATTTGTCCCTCCTCATCTCCAATGGTGTTTCTCCTGCCTCTATTAGGACTGCATTAATTGGTGTTGTTTTCATGAGTCCTGTGCATATTCTTAAAGCCCTGTATTGTAATCTGTCTATTTTTTGTAGAGTAGTTTTTGCTGCTGCTCCATATATTATACAGCCATAGTCTATTGCTGACCTCATCAGTGCTTTATATATGTCCATTAGAGCTTGTTTGTCTGCCCCCCAGTAGCATCCAGCAACAGCTCGTAGAAGATTTATTACTTTTTTACATTTTGTTTCTAAATGTTGGATATGGGTTTTCCATGTGTGTTTATTGTCCAACCAAAGGCCAAGGTATTTAAACTCCGATACTTTCTGCAGTGGTTGACCATACAGTGTTAAGTTTACATTATTAACCTTCCGTTTATTTGTTATTATCATGTAGCAGAATTTACTGACTGAAAGTTTGAACCCCCACTCATATGACCACCTCTCCACTTCCTGTATAGCGCTTGCAATATTCCTGATAACATGCGTCACATTTCTGCTTCTCATCCATATGGTACCATCATCCGCATAAAGGGCTGAATTACTCCCATTTAGTTTTGAAAAAATATCATTAATCATGATATTAAACAAAAGTGGACTAATGGCACTTCCCTGGGGAATACCATTTTCTACCTCTAAATCCTGAGATAATGCTGTTCCTACTTTAACTTTGATTTTTCTGCCTGTTAAGAAATTCATTATCCAATTAAAGACTCTTCCACCAATACCCATTTGATTTAGTTTTATAAGAAGACCATCTCTCCACATTGAGTCATAAGCCTTCTCAATGTCAAAAAACACAATAACCATTACCTCTTTCATTTTAAAAGTCTTTTCAATTTCATTGCTCAGTCTTACTAAGGCATCCACTGTTGAGCGCCCTTTTCTGAAACTACACTGATTATTATTTAGCAGCCCTTTCTGCTCCAGAAAAAAACGCTAATCTGTTTACAATGACTTTCTCCATCCATTTGCAAATGTGAGATGTTAACGCAATAGGTCTGTAATTGTTTGGGTTTCCAGGATCTTTCCCCGGTTTGCTGAATGGCAGTATTACTGCCTCCTTCCAGCTCCTGGGTATATGTCCCTCTCTCCATATTTTATTAAAAAGATTCAATATTATCTGTAACGTTACTTCAGGAAGCTGTCGGAGCATTGCATAACAAATCTGATCCTGTCCTGGAGCCGTATTTCCTGTGCCTTGTAAGGCTGTTTTAAGTTCTTTCATTGTGAACTCCATATCTAATGTTGAACTACAATTCTCTTTTTTCTCCCAGATGTTTTTATGTTCCCTAAGAACCTGCTCTCTCTTTTTCCTGTGTAAATCATCAAGGTGATCACCACTATGAGTGGCAATAAATGTTTTCCCAAGTAGCTCTGCTTTTCCTTTGTCTGAAGTTACGACTTCATCCTCATTAATCAAAGCTGGAGTTTTACCTGATTTTCTATTACCATTCATTTGTCTAAGCATAGACCATATATGAGCTAATTTTGTTTCTCTGCTAATGGTGGAACAGAAATCTCTCCATGATCTCTTCTTTGCGTCTTTAATTATTTTCCGAGCAAGAGCCCTTTTTCTTTTGAACTCTATAAGGTTCTCTTGTATCATGTTTTTCATTAGCTTTCTAAAAGCCCTGTTTCTCTCTTTAATGGCTTTACTGCATTCCTCACTCCACCAAGGAACTACCCTCCTCCTACCCCCTGTTGTTTTCTTAGCAACAGTCAGATTTGCAGCATCTAGAATATGGTCTGTTACCTGTTTTGCACAGTCCTCAATATCTCCTTCAAGACTAATAGAGCCTACTGAGGCTTCACAACAGTGTTTAAATTTCTTCCAGTCAGCTTTATCAAAGCACCATCTTGTAAACGTGCAACCCTCTTGTTTAGATACCTCTTTATTCATTTTAATTAGTATTGGAAAATGATCACTACCTACCAGAGAGTCATTCCTAACATTCCATTCACAAGCATTAACTAAAGAGTCAGACACTAGCGTGAGATCTATACATGAAAATGTACCTCTATTTACATCGAATCTTGTCCCTTGTCCATCATTAAGACATACAAGTGATCTTTCATCTAAATGTCTTCTATTATAGAACCATTACTGTCTGTGTGATTGCTGCCCCATAAAGTATTATGTGCATTGAAATCTCCACACCATATTTCTCCTCTGTGTGGACTTCCAGCCACTTCTTTTAACACTTCTACATCCAGATTTTTACATGGATTATAGAAATTTATTACCTTAATATTTCCCTTAATTCTTCCACTGCATATCTCAAGAATTACACACTCAATATCATTAGGTGAAGCAATCTCTCTATAAGCTAACCCATCTTTAATAAATGTAGCACACCCTCCACCATTCTGATTATTGGCTCTATCATGCCTAACTGAACTGAATCCAGGGATTATAAAATCTAAGTGAGGTCTCAGCCAGGTTTCCTGAATACATATTACATCTGGGACAGTTTCTAGAGAGTAAATATATTTTTTGAGTTCTTGACCATTAGCTATAAGACTCCTTGCATTCCACTGGAGAATAAGGAGGACCATAATTAATGTTTTAAGCTGGTTTGCCAACCGCCATTAAACATCAAAGAAGAAGAAGAAGCAGCTATCCAATCCATACCGGAAGTCCATACCGGAAGTTGGTCTGTGTGTGTATTATTCGGCGAAGAAGAAGAGGAAAAAGACAACAGAGAAGAGGAAGAGTAGAATGCAAACAGAGAGGACGGAGGAGGATCGTGTGAGTTGAGTGGTAGGATTGAAAATTGTTTGGCGGGTTGCATAAACTGTACTTTGACTGTATCATCATGTCAACTACCTCAGATGGTTTCAGTGAGAATGAAATGGAGTGGATGATATCCAGATCTACAAGACAGAAAAGGGCGGCTAGAGAGAGGAATAGGAAAGAACGGGAGTTAAGCTGGTCAGATGGCAGCGAAGTTGAACCCTCTAAGAGGAAAAAATCAAGACACAGTCCTCAGAAGCAGGACCAACATGATCAAACAAACGACTGGAAGGTAGTGATTGAGTTTAATCAAGACGGAGGACATTACCACCCGATAAAGCTTACTAAAGCAATCGAAGATGAGATTGGTAAAATCAAGTTTGCGAAGTTTATGAAAAATAAACAAGTAATGATACATGCAAACAGCAAGCAACAACAAGAGAAAATTCTCGGTATGTCTACCTTGCTTGGAGAGAGAATGAAGGCTCACGTACCCGGGGACTTAGCAAGTGTTCGAGGTGTCATTTCTGGAATACCTTTAAGTATGACTATGGAAGACATCAAAAAAGAAATTAAAGGTGGTAAAGTGATTAAGGCCTCAAGAATCAAAAATAAAAGGGATGGGGTACTGAAAGATACCACGGCTGTGATACTTCAGTTTGAGAAAGTTCTCCCCAGATCAGTGCAAATGGGTTACATAAATTTCAGTGTAAGGGAGTATATCCCAAAATCCCTCAGGTGCTTTGCTTGTCAAAGAATGGGGCACACTGCCAAACAGTGTAATGGAAAACTTAGATGTGCAAGATGTGGAGGACAGCACGAATAAGGAAAATGTGAAAAAGATGCTAAAGTTAAATGTTGTAATTGTGGTGGAGATCACAGTGCAGCACATGAAGGC
Source organism: Epinephelus lanceolatus (assembly GCF_041903045.1). Lineage (NCBI taxonomy): Eukaryota > Metazoa > Chordata > Actinopteri > Perciformes > Serranidae > Epinephelus > Epinephelus lanceolatus. Next base: position 40,276,472 of record NC_135750.1, read on the forward strand.
TGTGTGGTGCAAAAAGAAGCCAGAGAAGCTCAGAGGGTTAAGGTGCATTACCGCCACCTATTGGACTGGAGTGTGGAACAGGAGATTAGAGCAGCAAAACAAACAAACAAACAAAAAAACTAGATTCTTCTAACTAATTCAGTGTCATTCAGAAATTTGATAATGGCATTGTATGTTTTCCCAGCTGCCTTCCCTAATAGACCTTGCATTGAGACATTTTTATGCTTTGACCTTGTTAAATACTGAAATAAGTCCTTTCTCATGCAAGTATATTTTGTACACTTGAGTAGTACATGTTCAACTGTCTCTAATAAGTTACAGTGTGAGCATTTCCCTGTTGGGTGTTTGCCTATTCTGTGGAGTGTGTGATTGAGCCCTGTATGACCTATTCTCATGCAAGTGATAATGTTTTCCTCTCTACGTCTCATTCTGACTGTCCTGTCACTGACCTGTTTTTGTATGTTGTGTAAATGCCTTCCAGTATCTGCATTATCCCAGTGTTCTTGCCATACTGACTGTGCATATGTATTGATGACTGTTTTGGCTTCTGTTTTACATAATGGAACATGGAAATCTGTTTGTTTTATTCTAAGAGCTTGTTTGGCAAGAATGTCTACCTGTTCATTACCCTCGACCCCAACATGTGCAGGAACCCATATGAAGTGTGTTGTAATGTTCTGTGTTTCCATTCTGTACATGATATGAAATATTTCATTAACGATGTCTCTTCTGACTGACCTTCCAGACCCTATGCTTGTCAGTGCTGAGATGCTGTCAGATGCTATAACTGTGTTTGGTGTTTTGTTGTTCAAAATCCATTGCAGGGCTATTAATATTCCAATGAGTTCTGTGGTGTAGACTGATACATGATCTGATAACCGTTTCTTTATATATGTTTTATGGTCTGGAATAAATACTGCTGCACCTGTACTTCCTGTAGTGGGATCTTTGGAACCATCTGTGAAAATGAAAACTGAGTTTGAATAATGCTGATCTAAATATTGTTGGACTATGCTCCACACTGGACGTTTTATTAATTTATTCTTTAATTCCTTTTGTATAGCCAAATCTACACTCGGTAAAGGGAATAACCAAGGAGGAATGGAAGAGACTGGGACAGAAGGACTGCACTCTAAGTGACTCAATCCTGCAGGTCTAGCCTTTGCATCACCAACCCATCCAAAACTTACAAAGTTTGATTTACTGTGTTCCCAGCACTCTATCAGAACATTTTTGGTTGGGTGGGAATCAAGCTGTCCCTGAAGGTTAGCCCAGTATGTCAGCATTAACTTTACCCGTCTTATTCTTAGAGGCATTTCTCCCATTTCCACCTGCATAGCTGAGACTGGCGATGTTTTAAAAGCTCCACTACATACTCTAAGGGCTTGAGCCTGTAAGATATCAAGCTTCCATAAATTTGTCTCTGCTGCTGACATGTAAGCTATACAGCCATGATCCAGAACAGATCTCATGAGCGCCCAGTATATGTTTCGTAAGGCTGCCCTGCTTGCTCCCCATTCTTGTCCTGCCAGACAACGAAGCATATTAATCACCTTTTTACATTTATTTTGTACTTTTTCTAGATGAACACTCCATGTAAGTCTTTCATCAAACCACAATCCAAGAAATCGAACTACTTTTACTTGCTCTAAAGGTTGTCCATAGAGTTTTAAAGAGACAGGTACTCTTCGACGCTTTGAGAAGCAAACTACTTGTGTCTTTGACACTGAAAGTTTGAATCCCCACTCATTTGTCCATTTTTCCACTTTAACTATTGCATTTTGCATTTTAGAAGTGACATAAGACACATTACATCCCCTTGCCCACAATGCCCCATCATCTGCGTACAGGGACTTTCCTACAGTACACTCAACTTGATCAAAGATGTCATTGATCATAATATTGAATAAGAGCGGGCTGCAGGCGCTGCCTTGAGGGGTTCCATTTTCAACTGTGTATACACTAGAATACTCTGTACCTACCCTTACCTGAATTGATCTACCAAACAAGAAATTCATAATCCAATTATAGCTTTTGCCACCAATTCCCAAAGATTTTAGTTTGATAAGAAGTCCTTCCTTCCAGAGCATATCATATGCTTTTTCAACATCGAAAAAGACTGCTACCACTACCTTATTGTTTGTTTGTGCCTTCCTGATATCTGATTCTAGGCATAAAATTGAGTCCATTGTACCCCTACCTCTGCGAAACCCACTCTGAAATGGAGATAAAATAGAATTTTGTTCTAAATAATATGTCAGTCTCTCTATCATCATTCTTTACATTATTTTACGTAAGTGTGTAGTTAAAGCAATGGGTCTGTAACTTGATGGGTCTGATGGGTCCTTACCTGGCTTCAAAATTGGTACTATTATTGCCTGTTTCCAGTCTAAAGGAAGTTGGCCATTTTCCCAAACTTTGTTAAATAATTTCAAGACTATATTTAATGTGCTGTCATCCATGTGCAGTAACATCGAATAACAGACTCCATCTTTCCCAGGTGTGGTTTTCCGTGCACTACTTATTGCTTTCCTGAGTTCAAATAGGTTGAAAGGTAAATCTAGCACTTCATCTGTTATCATCTTTTTCTGTAAGATTCCCGGGTTCTCTAATAAGATTTTATTCCTAACCTGTCTGGCCTCCAATGAAAGATTATCTGAGCTGTGGACTTTCCTCAATGTTTTCACAAGAAGTTCAGCTTTTTCTGAATTGGACACAGCCACTGTTTCCCCATTGCTCAATACTGGAAGTTCACTGTATCTTCCTACACCCCCCATTTTCCTAATCATGCCCTGAACCTCTGTCAATTGCACTTGGTTCCCAATGGTGCTGCAGTACTGCCTCCAAAATGTGCGTTTTTGTGTTTTTATTACCTTCCTTACCATCGCCTGGGCCCTTTTATATTGTATCAAACTCTCTTGTGTTTGAAGTTTTTTTAACCTTTCTAAATGCCTTGTTTCTGGCTTTTATGACTTTGCTGCAGTTGTCACTCCACCAAGGTACATTCTTATTTCTTGTAGATCCCATGCTTTTGGGAATTGTCTCCTCTGCAGCCTGAATTATTTCATTTACTATCTTACTATTCAATATGTTAACATCTGTTTCATTCTCTTCACAAAGTTTCCTTAATCTTTCAGAACTGATTCTTTTGAATGCATCCCAATCAGCATTTTCTTATTTCCATTTTGGGATCTTCTTTCCTCTACTATATTTAATCATTGAGCCAACTTTGGTCATTACAGGATAATGGTCACTTCCTATTGTAGTTTGTTTGATAACCCTCCATGTACTTATTCCGGCAATTGCACTGGATACAAATGTCAAGTCAAGTGCTATTTCAGTATTTTGTGTGCAATTATACCTGGTTCCTTCCCCATTATTAAGACACACTAGACCATGATCATTTATAAATTCTTCTATAACTAATCCATTACCATCATTTTTATTACTGCCCCATAATGGATTATGAGAATTAAAATCCCCACATAATATGACGTTATCCTGCATTGATCCACTTATATCTTTTAGTATATCTACGTTCAAATTACCACATGGGTTGTAATAATTTATAATATCTACAATACCTCTTTCAGTCCACACTTTTGTATTAATTGATTCATTACTTGTACCTATACTTATAACCTTATAATTTATTCCATTCTGCAAAAAAGTCACAACACCGCCACCTTTACCAGTAGTTCTGTCTCTTCTAACTGCAGTGTATCCTTTAATAATAAAATCTAGCTGTGGTTTTAACCATGTCTCTTGCACACATATTACATTTGGTTTTTCTTCTAGACTGTCAATATACTTTTTAAACTCCTGACCATTTGCAATTAAGCTTCTTGTATTCCATTGAAGAAGTAGCAGCATTAGGAGGATCCAGCCCATGACTGGGAGGATTGGGTGTCTACATTAAGAATGTCTCTAACAGTTTCCCATTGGAGATCTCTCACATCCAGATATTTCTCAGCTGATCTTACAATTACTTTGATCCTTTCATTTCTGCTTTTTGTCTGTAGTGAAGAGTTAACAATTTGTGTCATAAAGAGAACAAAATCATTCTTATTCACAATCAGAGTTTCTTCCTTTATTTTATCACAACTTTGGCATTTCTCTGTGTTTTTGGTGTTTAAGCTGTTCTGTTTGATCTCTTGGGTGTCCCCTGAAACCTGTTTTACTGCCTCAGCATAGCTGATTCCCTGTGTGATTTTAACCTGCTGCACCTCCGCTGCTCTCTTACTGACCTCGCACATTTACCATACTCATGTTCACCACCACATCTACCACATCTTTGCTTTCCCTTGCACACAGCCGCCACATGTCCAAATCTCTGACATTTGAAGCACCTCAGTGGAGGAGGGGGACGTATGGTCTTACATCATAACTCATAAATCCAATAAAGATTTTTTTGGGCATTCTTTCTTCATCAAACGTGATGAACACCGAGAGACTGTCGCATTTCACTCCGTTTCTGTTAGCTTTCAAGCGTTTGACCTCACTTATGTTTGCGTTTTCCACATTTCCTTTAATGTCATCCTCTGACACATTTACTGGGATTCCAGAGATTACACCCCTCACCAACTTCTTATCACCAGCAAGAGAACACTGAACTTTCTTGCCCTGAATTTTGTTCATCCGGATGGCTTTTCCTTGCTGTCCCCCATCCTTGCACACAATCAATAACGAACCATTTCTCAATATTTTCGCACTCCTTACCTCGCCAAGTTCCTTTGCGATAGCTTTAGTGAGCTGTATTGGATTCCAGTCACTGAAAGAAGCGCCCTCCTGTACAAGTTTAACGATTACCTTGTAATCCTCCCTTCTTCTCTCCCCTAGAGCTCTTCTCCTGTCATTATCACTATCATCCGATCTATCAGTTTGATTCTTTTTACGTTTATTTTTCCGGACTAGATTCCACTCTCCAAAACTCCCGCCAGCTACTTCCATTCCTTCTGACTCACTTCCCGTTCCGTCACTTCTCTCTGCCATCTCCTGTCCAGTCACAGTCCAGTGTTGCCAACCGCCTTCCCTCCGCAAAAAACTCTACCATGGATTGGATATATGGCGGCCATAGATATATATACGTAGATGCCGCATTCTTTTTTTTTCTTTTTTTTGACATCTTTTATTAAATCTTTAGTAAGTACAATTAAACAGAGAAAAATCAGGAGCAAAATACAAATATGAACAAGACATTCCAAGAACATACTGGAAAAAGAAGAAAAAAAAAGGACGAGAGAGAAATGTAAAATATAAAGAAAAAAATAGAAACAGCAGAGAAAAAGTAGGAAAGTAATTAAGTGTGCGAGAGCATATTTCATGTAAACAAATTTAGCAACTTGCAAATGTTGATAGTCTTTAAAGCCTTTGTGTTTTTCAATGAAGAGATTGTCCTCATATATTGTTCAAATTCTTTTTTAAGTAAAAAGAGATCAGGCTTTCTGTTGGTGAATTTGCATTTGTGTATGTGAAACTTTGCAAAAATAAAAACACATTTATAAAAAAGAATGCATCACTATCTTTGTGAATAAAATTATTAAAACCAAAAATAACATTCTTATAGTAAAGGTGAAAATCAGAAAGACAGAAGTCTTCTGGAAGTCCCTCCAGAATTTATAAGTGAATTCACATGACCAAAATAAGTGAGTGCATGTTTCAGGATGCTTTTGGCAGAAAGAACAATTAACATCTATATCATTCTTAAATTCTGATAAATACTGTTTTGCAGGGTAGAATTTGTGTATCAATTTAAATGAGATCTCTTTGACTTTGTTTGTTAAAAATTTTTTTTGTGGTAACGTCCAAACTTTTTTCCACTCAATATCAGTCACGAAATGTCGCTGGTGGGACGGAAACTAGGCCATCCTGAAACATGGCTCTTATTCTGAGGTTCAGAAGCTTACCAGATGAAAAGCAAACACTACCGAGAGAAGACTGTGACACATCAGGAGGATTGAATGATAAGGGAGGAGAGCTGTTAGAGCACCTCAATAACATGTACAGGCCAGAAGGAATAGCATCAAATACCACTGAAAATTCTCTAGGTGTTATTGGTACATTATATCTCTCAAGAAATTCAGAGTAATTATACAACAGCCCATCTTTTTTGAACAATTGACTATCCAAAACAATTCCGTTGTTAAACCATTTATCCAAAAAAATTGATTTGTTTTTGTAAACAATATTACAGTTGTTCCAAATGAAGCAACTCTGCGGAGAAAAATTGTGTTTGTAAATCAATGTCCATGCTAAAAGAACCTGCTGATGGAAGTGAGAACGTTTCAGTGGTATTTTTGGAATGCTATAATTGCAGAGCAGCAGGAAATTAAGGCCGCCTAAATTTGAGAACACATGATGTGAGATGAAATTCCAAATGGATGTGGGGTTTTTCAAATACTTTTTAATCCAATTTATCTTGAAGGTATTATTAAGTGTGCCAAAATCAATAAAATTCAAACCACCTTTGTTATAGGAGTTTAGAGTGACAGATTTCCGTAAGTAGTGGGTTTTGTTTTTCCATAAAAAATTGTGTAACATTTTATCAGTTGATTTGCAAGTTGTGTTATCAACATGTAAAGACTGAGCAGCATAGGTTAGACGTGAGATTCCCTCTGCCTTCGAAAGCAGAACTCTTCCCTTTAAAGACAAGTCTCTGCAGCCAGTGGTTAAGGATTTTTGGGGTTTTTTCTATAATAGGAGTGAAGTTTACAGAGCATCTGGATTGCCCATTTTTAGTGATCTGAATACCAAGGTATGTTACAGAGTTTCTCACAGGAATTCCATGAATTGAGGCCACCAAACAGTCTTTAACAGGCAAAAGTTCACATTTATTAAGATTAAGGGAAAGTCCGGAGGCTTTCGAAAAGGACTGGATACTGTTGATTGCCACTGATACTTGCGAAGCATCCTTGAGAAAGAGAGCAGTGTCATCTGCTAGTTGGCTTATGAATACTTCTCTGTTAGCAACGACCATACCCTTTAATGAACTGAGTTTGATATGTAAATTAAGGAGTTGTACAGAAGGAAGAAATAGATACACTGATAGGGGGCACCCCTGCCTCACTCCACGTTTCAGAGAAAATCTTGGGGAAGTACCACTAGCAAGTTTTATAGAACTATTACTATTGGAATATAACGTATGAACTGCATTGCGAAAAGGTTGACCAAAGCCAAATTTATTTAAAGCAGTAATAATAAAATCATGTTCCAAGGAGTCGAAAGCTTTATAGAAATCCAAAAAAAGGATAAAACTGTCATCCTGTACAAATTCTGGGTAATCTATTATATCTAGAATTAATCTTATGCTATTTGAAATGTGACGATTCTGCATAAATCCAGATTGACTCTCATCAATAACAGTATCTAAAACAGGTTTTACTCTATTTGCAAGAATCAGTGCTAATATCTTATAATCATTGTTCAATAAGGAAATTGGTCGCCAATTATCTAAGAGTAAAGGGTCCTTTCTTGGTTTGGGAATCAGGGTGATTAGGCCCTGACATAAAGTAGGAGGAAGTGCACCCCTATCAATGCTTTCCTTAAAGACTTCTAAAAGAAACGGGGCTAAACTGTCAGAGAATTGTTTATAAAGCTCGGCAGTAAGGCCGTCGTAGATGCCGCATTCAACGGTGCTCCTCATTGGAGCAATACGTCAACGCGGCCGCCATCTTGCCCAGGTGGAGCCGCGCTGCCTAATGCATGTATGTCTATTGAGGCAGGAGATTATTTATGATTAAAATCATCATTACTCGCTGAATTCTCAACCGATTTTCATGCGGTTTGGTTTGTTACAATTGTCAGACATGTAGTTATGATACAGGATACTTGGTTAAATAAAAAATGCAGCTTTTCATATCAAAATATTTGATCTTATGTAGATAAAATAACAGTAATAGTTCTATGACACATTTAAACTAAACTTTCCCCATGCAATAAATATTCTTTTTTCTTACTAGATGTACAATGCCCACCATGATGTCATTTAATTATTAATTTTGACTATAAATGTTTATTCACATTTCACACAATGTGCAAAAAATAGTGTATCAGCAGGGTTGTGCCGAGCTGCAGTGCAGATTCTGATTAACAAATGTTGGTTTTGTACAAGTGAAAATAAATGACTTAGAGCTGCATGTTTACACAAAATTTTGCTTTAATCTCATATGTATAACACCACAGTGCTCATGGGAGCCTGGACACAGAACTGTTTACATTATTAGGTCATATTTACAAAAAATACAGTGTACAGTAGCTAGTATTATTTTTAGGAGTCTGCCCAGTCCTGTCGAAGTCGTCAGGTCTGAAGTGACAGCTGCAGATGACTGAGGAGTCACTCGGGACAAAGTCCTTTCTCCTCACTGCTGCTACCCATGCCCGTCTCCTATCTGTGTTTTTTGGGAAATTACACACAAAATAAGTGTGTCAGAAAAACACAGTTCCACATAATTTGTAGTTACAATTCAGGCCACAAGTTAACTACTAACGTTATACTGCGTTATGTCATGTTGGTGCCATGAAACAGATAGTTGACAATTTGGAATAACACATACACCGACATAGCTGTTTGACAAAGCATCATAATTTTGTAAGTAATATTATATAAATGTTAACCTTTTTTCTTTAAGTTGTGTGACATAGCGTTAGCTTAATTTGGCATTAGGACCAGATCAGGACAGTTACTTTACTTGATTAGCTTAAAAGAAGGATCACTTTTTGAGATATATATCTCATTAAACATGTTCGTAACAGTAAAATATTGTAAAACAACTTCTTACCTGTGGAATGTTATTCCCTTCTGCTTGGTTTTAACACTTCTTTCGTTCGTACACCCAAATGCAGAGCAAAAATTTGGCATTTTTGCCGAGTCTGACACGGGTCTGAACTGGTCAGAGCACCTAGGCAAGATGGCGGCGGTATTGACGCATCCCACAAGCCAGGGTGCGGCATCTATGTATATATATCTATGTATGGCGGTGCCCATGTCCGCCATAATGTCTGCAGCTGGGTCCCTCTCCAAGTTACTGGCGGGCCGTTTAAATACATAATACTGAGAGACAGAACTCCGATTTTTGGTAAGTAGCTGTCAATAACTACATTTATTTATAATATATGTGTAGCACGCCATAAACAGTTACATCTGTATTTTGTTTTTTAAAGTAAAATGTGCTAATATTTGAGGATTAGTGTTAGTTTACTACGGTTAGGTAAGACACTATTAATCCCAACCTTGGAAATTCACATTACAGCAGCTTAATACACATGATGTGTCGTATTTTTACTGTAAAAATATAGGAATGTATAGATATCCCCCAGGACGTGGCAAAATATTGCACACAGGAATATTACACAGTATGTACACAGTGCACAGTTTAAATATAAAGAATGTGGATAAGGATATGTATTTATATATGTATACAGGCCAGTATAAGTATATTAATGACATAGATATGATAGAATTGTATTATTACACAGTATAACTATGTGTAATGTGTATATAACATATATTATTGTCTGCCTTGTTTAAATATGTTAGTCTTTCCTTACCTTGGTGAAACAGCATGTTGCTTTTATTGCTTTAAATTATGTTTTCAATTCTGTCCTTAGTCTTGTATGGTTGTCCAGAGTAATCACATCCTAACATTTATTGATAATGTAATGATTTATAACTAATGTTATTTTAATTACTTTCAGTGGGACAGAAGGAGACCGACGACAGGTGACTACTAATGACTGTCAAGTGACAGCACAATGGGTCACTGGGCTAGCAGCAGCAGCAGTTTATAGACATATTTATTTTATGTATCTTTGTCTTTTTACTACGTACTTATTTACTATAACAAATTAATTTTTAATAAACTCAGAAACGTGACTTGGATGTCAAGCAGTTTGTCTGTGCCCTTCCTTCTGTGTTGTCCTCTCGTACAGTCTCCACCATGGTGCTGTGTGGGGATGTTCCAATCGTTTAGAGAGAGAGGTACACATGCACAATTTCTTCATTGACACAGAGATGAGAATTTTTTTGGCTTAAGTCAGCAGGAGTAACCTGAGACTCACTACAGACTACAACAACAAAAATATGTAAGGTTATCATTCTCAAATACTGCATTAGCACATTTCCACAAACAAAGACCACACTATTGGGAAGCTCAGTGTTTGGTTTATTAAAAATAAGGAACATGGAAAGGCTTGCAAAACCCACGGAGTTGAGACTCAGGGTAAGGGGGTTGTTTCATTGCAGGGTGAGTTCAGGCTCCATTGCATCCCCCTGTTCTTCTTGTGCTGAAAGAGAAAAAAAAAAAGAAAGAGGAGAAATGGTTAGGCACACGTATGCCTGGGTCAGACGTTGCCTTGTGAGATAAGGCACAAGTATGACAAGTGGCATCAGTTTTAATTGCATTTGTTTGAAGTTGTCTCATGGATATGTAATGATATGTACGTATATGTTCAGTAAGTATAAAGTGTTCCTGAATACTGTATGCATTCAACCACTATGGGATATGTCTATGGGTAGACAAAAGTGAGTTTTGTGTGGGAAGTCACTGCAGGCACATTTTGATGCAGACCAAAAAGGGTAAGACAAGGCTTAGAGCAGATTTAATTCCCACCATCTTTGTGCATCATGCTGTGAGCGCCCCTGCACCACAATGCACCCCTGGACCTGTAACATCATTGTTATTGCCACTCCTGAACTGTAACATTAATGGTCCTCATCCTGCAGCACTCCTGACACAAGGCATGCAGCATCACTGCAGTATAATTCCTTAAAATGTTTACTTATATTGCTGGGTGCTGTTGTAACTGATCAGCACACTGGAAACCAGCAGGTGGCTCTACCAGCTCTGGTGTATTAATTTGCACTTGTCATAGTGACTGACTGGCAAGCCAATTTGCTTTTGTTGTGCTAACCTCAGCATTTGCCTACTGTGTTTCATATGACTTGCTCTCAGATATTCATCCCTATCTCATAAGTTATCAGACTTTGATCCTGTGTCTGGTCGTCTCTGTGTCCATAGTTATCTGTTCATTTGAAAAGGTCTAGGCTATTTAATTGTTTAATATCATCACACTGTTATTTATATAAGCAGGGGATTTTAATACAAAGTTGTAACCACTGTATGAGAATGCGTGAATCGGTCAGATCTGCACTCCATAGGAGAGCCTTCATTAGACTATGCAATATCGCCCACTACTGGATTTGTAAGTTAATGAACTGTAATTAAAGCTCTCTGTGCTTTAATTAGCCGCTATGAAACAACATGACCCTCTTCTATTTTATAATGCCTATTAATATTATAATATTATAATATTATAATGACGGTAACTGGTAATATGCAATATATTACATTTTCAAAGTAACTTGCCCAACACTGTATATCATATATATTCAATATAATTACTTGTATAATTAATATAAAATGCAGTATAATACATATTGAGTATGATTCCTTATCTCTGGAACTATTTGAAACACACCTTGTTAAGTTTTAAGTCTCACCAAGGTCGACTCAGCACTTATCTGCAGCGTCCTCTCTCACACAGTGGTCCTGCAGCATCACTGCTCCTCCACCACCCAGTGCTCCTACAGCAGGTTACAAATATACAAGATTACATATCTAATACTGTGATAGAATATAAATTTAGCATGATCATATGTATAACACAGTATTATATACATACATTTGGTATTGTTGGACTAAGAGTCTCATCCTACTCTCCAATGTGCTATGTGTGAGCTCAGTCCTGCGTGTTCTTTAATGAAGCAATAGGAGAAGATATTCGGTCTCAGTTAATGTAGTTTATTAAGCAGTAAAGGAATAAAATTACAGAGCTCTGGGTCTCAACTTCACGTCCCTGATGAACAACAAAGGTGTGTCAGTTCACGAAGTCTGACTGACTATCTCTCCCTGACTCAGCATGTTTAAGCATAACATGAGTCATTGTGCACGTGAGGCGTTGTCCTCTTCTCATTGGTTGTTCCATTTCCTTCTCTGCTGCACCACGCCCCCGCCTCGTGTTAATCTGACTCCTTCCTGATGATGGGTGGGGCGTGGTTCCTGTTTTGTGAGACAAGAGAACAACAACTCCCTACACGTGCTGGACCTTACTATCTGTTCATCCCTTTCTATTCTTTTTACCATATATGAAACTAATTATCTAAGCATTGCGGTATGTGCTCCTCAGACTTCATGTCTCTTCCTCTCCTGTACTTCTCCACTTCTGCAAAGCAAACACATTCAGATCAGCTGAAATCATCTCAGTATTCTCATTCACACATCTAAAACTTATATAGTGAAACACAACTTATAGTAAAACACATGAAATCATTCTATTCCCAACAGTATTTAGAATAATTCCTCATTTAGCCTGGCGTGTTTCATTTATCAAGAACTTATCTTGTGTTTTAAATCTCATTCCGGTCCTCAAACTTCCCTCTCACTTCGCTATCAATGTAATATCAGCTGAGCTGTAACATATTATAGACAGGTATACTCAACAGAATCACAAAGCCTAAAAAACAGACCATAAGTTACGTTTTTGTTTCATTTCACCTCCTCCACTCAACAATCACGCAGCAATTTAACTGAGCTAATATCTAACTCAGACTGGCTCGCAAAAAATCAGGACTGGAAGCACTCTAACTTCCCAATGTTAGATACGATGGTTTAGGCGAAGACAATTTAAAACTAACAGGCTGTTCGTGGTTAGCATTACCTGTATGGTGTATACAGTATGTACAGTGTCCTAGCCTAATCTGTTATCTTATCTTTTAACATTACATAAATCTACTAATTTAATGGGAGATAATCCACTAACAAGCTTTAATGCACATGTTAATTTAGATAAGTTGTGCTGATAATGTATAATTCGAGTCTTTGGACATCTTACCAGTTAAAATACATCACAGCCGGTCTTTTCTGCTGTAACTCCATTGCGCTGCTAGCATGTGCTGCTTACTTCCGGGAACTATTGAGAGGCTCCGCGATCCGCCATTGCTGTGAAAAAATGGCCCATTAGAGTGAACGGAGAAGACGCGACTCTCTATTCAAGGGCTCTGATGCAGACAAAAGTCACTCCCCTCAGATTGGTTGTGGAATCAGTCGATCTCAGATCAGCACCCGCCTTTTTCTCCATAGACTGAATGCACAGATAGTTTTTCACCAAATATCTCAGTGGAGGCGCAATTTGTGATTTGTAGTTGAGGGAAACAGAATCTGTGACTCGTGGGGAAGGAAACAATCTGTGACTTGTGGGGAAGATTCGAGCAGTTGTAATTATCGATTTGTATTCGTGTTTTAAAGGAACACAAATAATTTCCTGAGAAAGTATTTTACATACATTGAACATTTTTTGCACAAGTTCACATTCAGGTTTGCACATATTCAAATTTTGTCCACAACTTCACATTGTTTGATACAGGTGCACAAATATGTTTTGCACCAAATATACTGCAACAATAGGAGCAAAAATGTGAGCGTGTCAGTTTTTAATCTGTGACTTGTAAAATAGGATTTGTGCACCTGTAATGAAGAATTTGTGAATGTGTAAGTGTTGTGTTGTATTTGTGGAGAGAGAAAAAAATCTACAAGTACTGACACACATACAAATCACTGTACAAGTACACAACTCATACTGACACACATACAAATCACTGTACAAGTACACAACTCATACCTACACACATACAAATCACTGTACACAACTACAAATTCTACTGTTACAGGTGCTCAAACCTTTTTCACCTTCATATTTGTCTGACCGTGTGGTCAGGACAAAGACAAAGGAAAAGAAGCGGGAACTTTGAGATGCCTGGTTGGGTGTAGCTCTGTTGAAAGTCTATTTGTTAATGAGTCTATGTGAATGTGATTTGTGCTGCAAACAGTCTGGATTAGTGCAGAGATTGTTTAGTTGTGTGTTCAGTTCAGTTCAGTTCAGACCTTTATTGTCCCTCTTGGGGAAATTTGATTTGCAGTAGAGGGCAAAAACAGATACAACATGACATACAAGAGGACATGAGACAGTCACAACAATCAATGCTACAATGAAAACAACCAAGAGTAAGAATAAAGTGAATAAAAATAGTAACAACAAGTACTGGCCCCTAATAAAGTGCTACAAAGCGGTGCAGTCAAATCAAGAATTAGAGCAAGTTAAGCATCTTTATTGCACTAGGGACAAAGGAAAAGTTGAACCTGTTGCTTTTAACTCTGGGACACCTATATCTCCACCCAGAAGGAAGAAGAACAAATTCTTCCAAGAGTGGATGGTCAGGGCTGGCTAAGATTGACCGTGCCTTCCGCAGAACTTGCCTGTTATAGAGATCTTCCAGACAGAGCTACTGTGTGCCAATTATTCTGCTGGCTACTTTAACTATGTTAGACAGACAGTTTTTGTTCTGTACTGAAAGGTTCCCATACCAAGAAATAATACAAAAAGTTAAAATGGATTCGAAAAAAAAATTTATAAAATAAAACCATCAGTGTTTTGTCCACATTAAAAGTATTCAGTCTGCGCATAAAGTAAAGTCTCTGCAGGCCCTTTTTACAGATTGCAGATGTATTGAGGTCGTGGTTCAGATTCTCAAAAATCACTGTACCTAGATACCTGTAATTATCGACCAGCTCAAGTGGTGAGCCCCTGATAACTGTTGGGGAGGTTGAGTGGGAAGTTTTTCTGAAGTCAATGGCCATATCTTTAGTTTTGTTTGTATTTAGTTTCAGAAAGTGGTCGTCACACCATTCTACAAAGTCATTCACGACTTGCCCATCATCGACCTCTCCATCCTGGAGCAGACTGATTAAAACCGTATCATCTGCAAATTTTAAGAAATGCCTGTCATCGTAGTAACTCCTACAGTCATTTGTGTAGAGAATATACAATAAAGGAGACAGGACACACCCTTGTGGTGAACCTGCGGATGACAGCTGCTTCTTAGATAGAGCGCCATTAACCCTGACTGCCTGGGGCATACATGTTAAAAAATCTAAGATCCATTTCACTATTCCAGCATCAAGATTAAAAGTGGACAATAGTTTCCTTACTAAAATATGTGGCTGTATAGTATTGAAAGCTGAGGAGAAATCTACAAATAAAAGCCTTGCATGAGTTTTTGTACCCTCAAGATGCTTGTATAAATAATTAAAGCAGCTGTGCGGAACTTTCCGTTTTCGTTGATTATAGCGCCCCTTTGGTCGAAGCGGTATGACACCCACAGCCTGGTGTCGTAAAATTCCGACTGCAGCCTTCGGCTTCATTCAGAAAATCTCGACTGCAACCAGCAATTACCGCATGCATTTGTTTAGGAGAGTGAGAGGAAAATCATAAATGCTCTGGTGTAGCTCTGAATTTCTTATAAACTGAGGACAACTGCCTGCTGTATATTTGTGTTCATGGTCACAGTCACAGATAATTTTGTGGCGTTTGTTGTAACGTTACTAGACAAAAGCGGTTCACATCAGCTAATGTTACATTTAGCTTGCTTATAACTTCCATGTCGTCATATATTGAAGTGAAACAACATCTAACAAGTTGCGGTATATTCTCTAAATAAAAACAAAAATTACCTGTCGATCAGGAAAAGGACCAACTCGGGATCAGTTTTAAAACCTTTCAAATCTCTCAGCTCTCTCCACTTGGTGAATGCCCGACCGAGGTTTACACGCGTTTGGGCTCGAGCCCTATCACTGTCCTGTTTAGACTTCTTCTGTTCTTTTTCTTTTAGATGGTGCTCCTTCTTTATCCGCCATGACATCAAAAGTACAACCAAGTCCTTATAGACACATCTGGTAAAACAGTCATGTGTTCAGCAATGCCCATTGCGTACCCCTTACTCAAAGAACACTCTCTGTAAACATGGCTCTTCTTCTGCTCTCAATTTATTGGCGGATCGTAAACAACTTCCAGGTGCATACCACCACCTACTGTACAAGAGTGTGCAATGTGTCCAAAATCATTCACTACTCCCTACTACATGTCATTTAGCATTTCTACATTGTCGTTTCTTAAATCCTACTCGTAAACACGGCTCCTTCTTCTTCTGTGGTTTAATGGCTGCAGGCCACTGCGGGCGTACAGACTTACTTCAGCCTCCAGGTGCCGTATTCTGGTTTGCTGACTTCCGCTGTGTCCGACCCGAGCCAGGCTGCGCTAAATAGCCATATAGAGAAAGGCTTTTTTGTCGCTGTTGGGTTCAAATAAATATGCAGATCTTCAAGGGGGGGTGATACGAACTAGGGACAGTTTTTTAAATGGTAAAACGTTCCGCACAGCTGCTTTAAATAGGGTGACAGTAGCATCATCTACCCCTCTATTGGCCTGATATGCGAATTGCAATGGGTCAAGCTGGCTCTGGACCTTGTCTGTCAGAATTTGTTTGACTAGACGCTCAAAAGATTTCATCACCAGTGATTTCAGAGCCAAAGGCCTCAGGTCATTGAGCTCTTTAGGAGATTTGTTCTTGGCCATAGATACAACAATAGATTCCTTCCACAGATTTGGGACCCTTTGCTGAGTAAGAGATGAGTTAAAAAGATCAGAAAGGACATCACATAATTGATCTGCACAGACCTTAAGAAGTTTGCCAGTGATCATGTCAGGCCCAGGGCTCTTCTTAATGTTACATTTTTGGAGCATGAATCTGACAGAAAGGGCACTAATACTGGGTTGAGAGGTGGCGGTAAAGTCACTCAGAAAATCAAACAGATCAGAATGCATCTTAGTAAAATCATGTTCATCATTGAAACGCAAATAAAAGTCATTTAGAGCATTTGCAAGCTCTGGATTTGAGTCAAGACCATCAATGGTGATTGACCTATACTTCTGCTTGTCCTGGCTGGTCATGGCTCTCATACCATCCCACACTGCTTTTAAGTCATTACTGTGAAATTTCTCCTCTATTCTACTTTTATATTGTAGTTTTGCCCTCTTAATTTCATATCTGACCTCTTTTTTTGCCTCTGCCTTGTCTCCCCCATACAGAAAGGCATTATGTTTGCTGTGCAGTGCGTCCTTCATTGCTTTATTTAGCCAGGATATATTATTAGGAAATGCCTTCACACGTTTAGTTGGGATGATCGAGTCCTTTAAATATAGGATATATGATGATATCACCTCAGTCCGCTCATCGAGATCAGAAGAAGAGTCATTAAGAATGTTCAAGTCTGTGCATTCAAGGGCTCCCTTTAGTTCCTCAACAGCATCCTCTGTCCACATCTCCACTTCTCTGGTGGCAACTTTACTCCTTTTTAAGGCCCATTTATGCTCCCTTTACGTACGAAAATGTATATGTCCATTTCAAACGATGTTAACGTCACTGCCCACATACTTCCATGCGTCCATTATGTTGGCATGGATGTTAACCAATATATCCACCAGGGGGCAGCCCAGAGTCAAAAGTTTGTGACAACAACAAACTCAGAAACAAACATGGCAACTGTGGAGGAGATATTGATAATGTACCTCTTGCATAAATGACAAAAACAGAGGGACCCCAGTTGAAGGGCGCGAGGGTCGGCCCTGGGAGTGGAGCGGAGCCCGCCCGCTCGGTGAGACCGAGCCTCGTGGGTATGTGCGGGGCTGGGAGGGCGGGGTCTGCGGGGAGGGAGGCCTCCGTGTTTGAGACGGGAGTGAGTGGCGGGAGGTCGGACGCTCCCAGAGAGGGGAGAGGGAGAAATATAACAAAATAAGATGAAATAGGAAAAACCTGTCTCCCTCTTATTTTATTTTCAGCGTTTCAGGTGAAAAAGTTCCACCATTGTTGTTTCTTCTTCATGTCTCATTAGAGCTACGTATCGGGTAGTGACAGCAACACTGCCCCCACGGTTTCCGGTGGTACTGCTCCGTTTGGCCCGTATCCGTAAGCTTTATGGAAACGTGCAGAAATACGGATGAAATGAACGCGGAGCACGGACAGAAGGCTCCGTCCGTATCCGGATCCGTATTTAACGTTGAGCATAAATGGGCCTTTAGGAGTGGCTTGTAGGTTGGGATGAGAGAGATAGTGTTGTGATCAGAAGAACCAAGAGGGGGCAAAGCTACAGACTTATACGGACCTTTGACTGAACCATAACATAGGTCAATGGTTTTGTTCAGTCTAGTAGGGCAAGAAATATACTGATGAAAGTTACTCATTGACTTCAGATTGCAATGATTAAAATCACCAAGAATGAGACAAGGAGCATCAGGAGAGAGGGACTATAGCTTTTGTGTGACCTTTTGAATAACTGTCACTGCATTCTTTGCATTGGCTTTGGGGTGTATGTATACTACAGTGACGAATATTTGGGGAAATTCACGGGGGAGATAGAAGGACCGCAGGGACGTAGACAGCAGCTCTATGTCCGCAGTACACACAGCCTCTCTGACAGTGACATGTTTACACCACCGCTGATTGACGTAGAGGCAGACCCGCCTCCCTGGGTTTTCCCTGTAATGTCAGCGTCCCTCTCAAGTCTCACCGGCGCACCAAAACCAGTGAGAGTTAAGTCGGTGTTCAGGTCCGCAGCAGAAAGCCATCTCTCAGTGAAAGCCATGATGCATGCGTCTCTGAATTTCTCCAGATGAGTGACGTTGGCTTGGATCTCGTTGACCTTATTTCTGATGGACTGGGCGTTGCAAAGTAGTATCGAGGGGAGGGGTATACGGTGGAGATTCAGACGCTTCAGCCTCTGTCTGACATCTCCCCGTCTTCTGCGTTTCCGTACATTGCATTTTTTATCCCGCCGTGTATTAAAGTTCACATTGAGAATATCCGCTGTTTCGTGATATTCCATGAGTAAGTCCAGGCGGATAAGTGGCTTCTGTTGATCCCTCAGATTCAGTAAGAATTCCCGATTGTACTGAATCCTGCCTGTGTGTGAGTGGCTGGGATCAAACACACTCTGAGCCACGGCAAACAAAGTCCAAGTAGCGATCAAATACAGTAGCTCCATTTTAGAATGAACAGTGCAACAGACGTAAGTCTCACTCAGCTTGGTTGTTCACAAGGACATAAAAAGACATAAAAACGAGACAGACCACTACTGTATGTCGCTACTCACGCAGCGCCACACACAGATCACCTCCGACCCAAGGTGTGCAAGAATCTGTGAACAGTATTAGCAAACTAAACACTTAGCTTTGGCAAAGCCAACTAATCAATGACCTAACTGCAAACAATCACAACAATAACTCAATGACAGCATTAAATCACATACAACAAGTTAAACAGTCTTGCTTTGCCTGTAAAGCTGTGATGAAGCTATGCCCAGTTGTTACTTTACCAATCCTTGAGTGGATGGGAGAAAGAGTCACTTGGTGGTGTGCTGCTTTGTTAGCCGGTAGACGAAGGCTGGGAAGAGCTGTGGTTCCAGCTGCAGTCTTTGCTGTGTCCTTGTTCCAAAGGTTCTGATCCGAGGAAGCCAGTCGCTGTGGGTCCTTGCAGAATTAGACGCTGGGTGTTAACTCACTTAGTTCCTTGTTGCTGGAAAGCTAGTTGCAAACCTTGTGCTTGCACCTCTAACTTTCCGGTTCAGGTTAGAGAGTCTGTGATCAATCGTCCCACCTTTGATGGTTCAGGGCAAGGAGCAAGGGTCTGAGCATCTGGGCTGGTCCAGGCCCAGCAGGAAAAAGGTGTGGGCTGCTCCACAGTTCCTGAGTAAGAGCGAGTTGTCTGAAGGGAGCAGACCTTCTACAGATGCCTGTGACATCAGAGTCACATGTCACTGTAAAAGTCCTGTCCAATCAAGTTTTGGGACTTGAGTCTCACTGAGGTGTGAGGTGAGACCTCCTGTGGAGATGGGTGTCACATAGCTCTCTTTGTTTGAAGACAAAGAGCATGCAGAGGAAAAAGCCTTCAAATGTCCCGTTTAGATTTTAACAAATGGTAAATCATATGTGATCCTTTGAATCCCAACACTTAAAACAACGCATCAGGGCCAAATTGGAGAAATCACTAAACAAGAACATGCCTTCATGCTAGTTGACTCTCCCGTCACCCCAGTGTTGTACACTCTCCCTAAAATCCATAAACCTTATACCACTGTACCTCCTGGCTGTCCCATTGTAGCTGCCATCGGGTCCCTAACAGAAAATATATCAGCGTTTGTGGATCATTTTTTTCAACCACTTGTCACCACCCTGCCATCTTATGTTAAAGACTCTATGGATTTCATCAAAATGATTCAAACAATTCAACTGACAGATGACCACTGTTTTCTTGTCACCATGGACATTGAGTCTTTATACACGAATGTACCCTTTGAGGGGGGGTCTCCAGGCAGCAGAATCATTTTTAAATCTACATTCCAACTGCACCCCCAGTACTCTTTGTATTGTGGACCTCATAGAAATTGTCCTCACTTCTAATTTTTTTCTTTTTGGTTCTGATTTCTACCTCCAGGTGTCAGGCACGAGTATGGGAGCCAAGATGGCTCCAAGTTTTGCCTCCCTATACTGTGGACTCTTTGAAAAGGAAATCATTTTTAATCACCATCTCAACCTGCACCTGGCTTTGATCTCTAACTGGAATAGGTACATTGATAAACATTGGTACATTTTTCTCATTTGGACAGGCTCTGAGTTTCATAACTTTATTAACACTAACAGTCACCATCTGAAATGTACCATAGAATATGACAAATACAAGATGGACTTTTTAGACATCCTTCTGTATAGAGACTCCAATAGACTCCATTCTTCATGGATAATCCTTTCACCCCATCCCACTTAAAAGGAGTTTGCCCATTTCACAGTTCAATCGTTTCCACCGTATCTGATGTGGACTATCAAGCTCAAGCCTCTGATCTGGATAAACATTTTCAAGATAGACCATATAAACATGAATGGGTCACACAAGCTTGCAATCACTTTGACTATGTATCACAATCTGAGTGCCTCAATAATACTAGATCCAAAGTGTCTGAGGGTTAATTGTGTTATCCAGTACTGACCTCTTGGTAGGGAATTTCAAAATATTATCCAAAAACACTGGCACATTATCGATTCTGATCCTACACTCAAATGCTTCTCTTCACCACCTCGTGTTGTGTTTTAGAGACCACGCAACCTCAGAAACATTTTAGTGAGAGCTCATCATCCACCTGTGACTCCACTCCATTTTTTACAGTGTGTTCCCTCTGGGAATTACAGATGTGGTAACTGTCCCCAGTGCAACTTTACACACAAAACTACTACCTTCAATCATCCACGCACTGGCAAATCTTTCAACATATGATTACATGTAACACTAAAAATGTGATATATATATGCTTAAGTGCCCGTGTGGCTTGGCGTATGTGGGTAAAACAACTAGACCATT
Source organism: Epinephelus lanceolatus (assembly GCF_041903045.1). Taxonomy (NCBI): domain Eukaryota; kingdom Metazoa; phylum Chordata; class Actinopteri; order Perciformes; family Serranidae; genus Epinephelus; species Epinephelus lanceolatus. The sequence continues at coordinate 40,297,767 of NC_135750.1, forward strand.
GAAAACTAGAATGTCAGAACATAGGTGTAACATTAGAAACCACGGCACCAGAAGACCAGTGGCGGTGCACTTTACGCAAGCTTCTCAAAATGTCTCCTCTCAGATATGTAGGTATAGAACTGGTCAAACAGCCCTGACGTGGTGGTGATATTAACTCTCTCGTTCTTAAAAGAGAAGCATTCTGGGTATATACCCTGGACACTCTGGCCCCTAAAGGGCTCAATGTGGAGTTCGACTTAAGGCCCTTTCTGTGACTTTGTTGTCATTTTTCATTCTTCATTGGGATATGTGTCAAGGAACCTATTACCACTGCTAGTTTGTGTTGACATTGTTCCCTCAGTAGCTGGTCTTATGTTTATGTATTCATACTGTGTGAGCCATGTTCACATGTTATTCTACACGTTATATCGCTGTGGTTTTGATTGATTATCACTACCTACATGTAAGAGGTGCCTCTACAGTATTTTTTTCCCCTTTGATATCACATGATTTAATGATGTCTCTACCTGATGCTTCCATCATGTGATATTTAAAGTGTCTTTTTGTATAAAATGCTTTTTGTACTGCAGGTCTTGTACCTGCCAAAAAAAAATTCTAACACTTCTGTAAATAGGTATATGGGTATTATTGTGATTTTTGGTATATATTAATGTAATTTTTCTATGCTTTTATGTAGGTGTGTTTAAATTATGTGTGTATATATAATCAGCTGTAAAGACTAAACAGTCTTACACCTGTGGTTGATCACATGATTTGTCAGGTGAACCTAGGGGTTGTATATGAGGTGTGTCTCCACACTCATTTCATGTGAAGGGCAGGTGCCCGAAACATTACATGTGGTGATATACCATTAAAGTGATTTGAAGGAGCAGTTCCCGGTGTGCGGACTTCATGTTCATTTGTGCTGAATACCTTGCCATGCCTTCCATGGGTCTCCCTTGCTGAAATGCCCTTCTATTCTCTGCCTGTAGTCCTCCTTGGTACCTTGATGCCTCTCTTCAGGTTGGACCTGGCAGCACTGTATAGTAGTGATGGCGGAATGAAGCCTCATGAAGCATTGTCTTTATTTTCTGAGCCCACTAGATGGTGCTCTTGGTTTAAAGAGAGAGGCTAAAAGAATGGAAATCTGGTATGTTTTAAACCTTTTGTTGAACAAAAAGCGCCATCTAGTGGGCTCAGAAAATAAAGAAAATTATTCATGAGGCTTCATTAATCTGAGTATGGGTTGTTCTTTAATTATTCCGTTTCAAAACAAAATCAAAAAAACAAAAAATTAAATCTGTTTTTTCATTTATTGTTTTGGACAAAAAGTCAAACTGCAGTGACATCAGAGGCGGAAGTAACTTCAAAATAAATACTCAAAGATCTAAAACATTTTCTATATACACAAAAGACCATTTCTCACAAATATTGTTCACAAATCTGTCTAAATCTGTGTTAGTGAACACTTCTCCTTTGCCGAGATAATCCATCCCACCTCACAGGTGTGGCATATCAAGATGCTGATTAGACAGCATGAATATTGCACAGGTGTGCCTTAGGCTGGCCACAATAAAAGGCCACTCTGAAATGTGCAGTTTTGCTTTATTGGGGGGGTCTGGGGGGGTCAGAAAACCAGTCAGTATCTGGTGTGACCACCATTTGCCTCACGCAGTGCAACACATCTCCTTCGCATAGAGTTGATCAGGTTGTTGATTGTGGCATGTGGAATGTTGGTCCACTCCTCTTCAATGGCTGTGCGAAGTTGCTGGATATTGGCAGGAACTGGAACACGCTGTCGTATACGCTGATCCAGAGCATCCCAAACATGCTCAATGGGTGACATGTCCGGTGAGTATGCTGGCCATGCAAGAACTGGGATGTTTTCAGCTTCCAGGAATTGTGTACAGATCCTTGCAACATAGGGCCGTGCATTATCATGCTGCAACATGAGGTGATGGTCGTGGATGAATGGCACAACAATGGGCCTCAGGATCTCGTCACGGTATCTCTGTGCATTCAAAATGCCATCAATAAAATGCACTTGTGTTCGTTGTCCATAACATACGCCTGCCCATACCATAACCCCACCGTCACCATGGGCCACTCCATCCACAACGTTGACATCAGCAAACCGCTCACCCACACAACGCCACACACGCTGTCTGCCATCTGCCCTGAACAGTGAAAACCGGGATTCATCCGTGAAGAGAACACCTCTCCAACGTGCCAGACGCCATCGAATGTGAGCATTTGCCCACTCAAGTCGGTTACGACGACAAACTGCAGTCAGGTCGAGACCCCAATGAGGACGACGAGCATGCAGATGAGCTTCCCTGAGACGGTTTCTGACAGTTTATGCAGAAATTCTTTGGTTATGCAAACCGATTGTTGCAGCAGCTGTCCGGGTGGCTGGTCTCAGACGATCTTGGAGGTGAACATGCTGGATGTGGAGGTCCTGGGCGGGTGTGGTTACATGTGGTCTGCGGTTGTGAGGTCGGTTGGATGTACTGCCAAATTGTCTGAAACGCCTTTGGAGACAGCTTATGGTAGAGAAATGAACATTCAACTCAGGGGCAACAGCTCTGGTGGACATTCCTGCAGTCAGCATGCCAATTGCACGCTCCCTCAAAACTTGCAACATCTGTGGCATTGTGCTGTGTGATAAAGCTGAACATTTTTAGAGTGGGCTTTTATTGTGGCCAGCCTAAGGCACACCTGTGCAATAATCATGCTGTCTAATCAGCATCTTGATATGCCACACCTGTGAGGTGGGATGGATTATCTCAGCAAAGAAGTGCTCACTAACACAGATTTAAACAGATTTGTGAACAATATTTGAGGGAAATGGGTATGTGTGTATTTATTGTGTATATAGAAAATGTTTTAGATCTTTGAGTTCAGCTCATGAAAAATGGGAGCAAAAACAAAAGTGTTGCGTTTATATTTTTGTTCAGTGTAATAAATTATTGTGTGTGTTGCGTTGTTACTGTTAATACTGGGTTTCTCCATAACGCATCGTTGCATCAGTGAAGTTTCAAACTGATGTTTGTCCTTTTCACCAGAGGATGGCAGTAGGCCTATGGATTTATTTGCTGCCAATGAAAGCCTGGTTTTCTCTTAGTTTCTGTTGGATTATACAGACCTGCAATTCTTCAGGTTATTGATACAGACAATTCAAATTATATGCAGCATATATTTACTTGTATTCTTTTATATTGTTGTATCACATAGGCCTATGCATTGTTGGCAGATATGGGCAGCATTTTAATTACATGTATTTAAAATGTTTTATCACCTACCATGACAATAGAAACGTCATACAAAAATACATCCTGTGCCTTTTTTCAAAATCTGATTAATCAAATAAAATAATTAATGATTAATCCATTATTTTTTAAAAATATATAAGTTAGTGGCAGCCCTAACTGTATGCAACGCATCTGATATTATACATATATATAATATGTATACATAACATTATACATATTATTTTAACCTGTTAGTGTTTCTTGCAATGTCCCTCACAAATAAACTAATAAATACATGAATACAAACACCTTAGCTACTATTGAACATTAGAATATGATGAGACACCTTTAATGTTCATATGAAGGCAAGTGAAGGAGCTGCTATGTTATGTTCTAATAACCTTTCCTATTTTAATTTAAACTTTTTTATGTCAACCTCCCAATGAGGTGCAGTTTCCTCATCACTGCCCTGTGCATTGAGGCCCTCCAGACTGGACCGATATGGACGGAGTGTAGGGTGGTCGATTTGTATATGGACAAAGTGGACCTATACTGGGATAACATAGTCTTGCAACAGTGAGCCTCGACAAATATCCACATCATGAAAATTGGAATTAAAAAGTACAACTATGTTATCATTTATGACCTGGACGTGATTGCAAGTCCATAAAACCAAGCAACTGTATTGATGTCTGTGTTGTATTTGTTTAAATAGTCCTATAGAATGATGCTAGCAGCATTGTCACCCTTACATTCCTCAGTTAGTTTATACTTTGAATATAATCTGATGATCCAAACTGAATAATATTGAAGTGGCACAGTAATGACAGATTCAAAATGTAGTGTGTACCAGTTAAAGGTAGGATCTGGAGGATTTTCAAACAAAACAAAATATAGACATATACAAATGAAATCCTGCTTAATCATCACCTATGGGCTTCTACTCATGTGTGATGGTGACTCTGTTTGCAGAGCTCCTGCCCTTTAACTGTATTTTGATGTTTTTGTGAGCTCGGACCGCTTCTGGGCGGAGATTTCCCCAGCCAATGACAGAGCACAGGTGCCGTGCCCGAGGGTGTCCGAGCGTGCACCAGCATGAGCCATGCCTGAACCTCTTCTGTGAAGCCTTCTTCTGTACCTCCAGGCTCCGTACACCCGGGAGAGTTGAGCCTGATAGGAGGGGCCAAATTTGAATGTGTGTTTACAAACAGCAACTGGAAAATCCTCCAGACCCTACCTTTAAAGTTACTAGTATTAAGGCCAGGCTTGTGTTGACCACAACATGCGTGAAGTGGGGACCAAAAGCAGTTTGATAACAAATCTTTAACAAATCTTTACTTTTCAATGAACACAAGAAAAAAAAACTCCTGTTTTGTTGGCTGGAATTAAAAACTAAACGTCAGGAGACTCTCGCTGTGCTCAGCGTTGCCGGGGACGTGTCCATCGGGAGGTTTGGACCGGTGATTCTCAGGAGCAGCACATACTGCGCGGATGCCTCATCTTCATCCTGCCTGAGCCATGATGACCAGGGATGTGAATCTTTGGGTTCCTCACGATTCCATTCTTGATGCACAACCCTAAGCAGCACTTTAAATTTATTTTTTGATAACTTGAATCTATTATTCTTGAAGTCACCGAGAATTCAGTTTTCATTTGTGCTAGTTAAGCATGAATAAATGTTACCTTTTGTCTTAAGTTTGATTATTGCAATACGTTTATTTGACTTTTTCAAATAGAAAAATGACATAATTTTGTACATACTTTACTCTGCTTTCATGCCATAATTTTCCACACTGTCTCTCTTCGTGCACAGCAGACTGGAGTAGAAATTAAACACTCCTATGTACTGAATCAGGAATAAATTTTTGAACTGGGAATCGTTTTGAATCAAGAATCGATTTTGAATTGAATCATGACCCCAAGAATCGGAATCGAATGGAATCGTGAGGTACCCAAAGAGTCTATATATTTTTTTAAAAAATAATGGATTAAAGCCGCTACAAGGAACTTTTAACTGGATATGCAAAAGTCTCTCGTTTCTGCTGATGTCTGTGCGTGACCTACAACAGCAAATGAGACCATCGTTGTGAAGATAAGCTATTTTTATGTAGTGTACATCCATACCTTTAGGAAACTGTCTCTGGGTCCACCGCAGGTCGCTTCCAGGACAAAACGATTTAAGGCACTCAGACGGCACACGTCATCTTACCTAGCTGCTTAAATTTATAGTGACTCTTATAAATAGTCGCTATTCCTCCTCCTCGACCCTACGTCCGTGGGGAGTTAAAATAGCAGCAATCATCAGGTAAAAGCTCTGTGAAAGCACTGGGCTCACCAACAGTCAGCCATGTCTCAGTCACACAGAGAAAATCCAATCCTCGGGAAGTCAGGAAATCCTTCAGGATAAACGTTTTGTTCCCTAGCGATCTAGCATTTACCAGCCCAATCCTGGCAGGAGCTGGCGGGTCCACAGCGTTAGCTGTCTGGGGAGCCACACACAGAGGCCTCAGGTTGCGCAGATTCACCCCGCGCCAGCGGGGACGAGGAGAGCAGGGGCCGCGGGGCTGGAACACCTTATCCGGCCGACGAAAGGTACCAGCCAGGCGTCGACAGGGTCCAGCGAGTGCCGAGAAATAAAGAGGCGAGGCACCGCTCCATACTCAGTCCAAGAAGCCGTGGAAGTGGTCGGCAAACAGGCCTTCAGCCTTACCAGCCGACCTCTGCGTTTACCTACAAGTTCCTTGTAGGGGCTTTAATCATTGATTATTTTATTCGATTAATCAGATTTTGAAAAAAGGATGTATTTTTGTATGACATTTCTATTATCATAGTAGGTGATAAAACATTTTAAATACATGTAATTAAAATGCTGCCCATCTCTGCCAACAATGCATAGGCCTATGTGATACAACAATATAAAAGAATACAAGTAGGCTAAATATATGCTGCATATAATTTGAATTGTCTGTATCAATAACCTGAAGAATTGCAGGTCTGTATAATCCAAAAGAAACTAAGAGAAAACCAGGCTTTCATTGACAGCATATAAATCTATGGGCCTACTGCCATCTGCTGGTGAAAAGGACAAACATCAGTTTGAAACTTCACTGATGCAACGATGCGTAAACCCATTATTAACAGTAACAACGCAGCACACACAATAATTTATTATGTCCTCGATTACTATATTGCAAACAATTCGGCGAATGAATATTAACACACAACCTTTGAGGGAATCCCTATACGTCCTTCATGGGAACAATATGCATGACGATTTCCCTTATTAGTCTCTGAACAGCAACATTATGGCTGAGCAACAAGTTTTACTGTAGCCATAAAATTTGCGATCATAACATTTTATTTCTATTTTTATGAATAAAAAGTTCCTCACAGCAATGGCAGACAGCTTTTCAAAATGCGCAAAACATCAGGTGTAAGTGGAAATAAAAGATACATGGGAAAATTGTATAGGATATTAATAAGTTTTATAGGTAATCTTATTTTCCTTTTATTTTGAAGTTACTTCAGTCTCTGATGTCAGTTCTACTTTTTGTCCAAAACAATACATGAAAAAATTAATCTGCAAAAAACCAAAGTCGGGTTTTTCCATTTTTATTTTCAGAACAGAAAAACACAGTTTTTTTTGTTTATCTGTATTTGTGTTTTTCGATTTTTGTTTCAAAACAGAAAAACTGAAAAACGGATTTAATTTTTTGTTTTTTTGATTTTGTTTTGAAACGGAATAATGAAAGAACAAACCCTACACGGATTTTCATTCAGCCATCACTACTGCATAGGTCCCTGTTGCCAGACCTGAAGGCTGTATTTCTTTCCTGCAGCAGATGTTTGACATCCCTAGTCATCCACAGTTTGATGTTAGCGAAGCACCTGATATGCTTGTCCACAGTGACACAATCAGTACAGTTCTTGATGTAAAATAGGACAGTGGATGTAAAGTAGTTTATGTCCTGATGAGCAAATAAATCCCAGTGTGTATCCCAGAGTTGGCTTGAAGCTCCCTCAGGCCATGTTTAATCAGTCTCACACGGGGCTTATTTTTGTGGATGTGATGTCTGTATGCCGGGGTGAGAAAAAGGGAAAGGTGATCAGACAGGCCTAAGTGGGGGAGTGTGGAGACTTTGTATGCTTCCTTAATGTTGCTGTAGACATGATCCAGTGTGTTTAGACCTCTAGTGGGACATGTCACATGCTGGTGGAATTTAGGGAGGACAGGTTGGCTTGACAGGTTGGAAGTTGGCTTGATTAAAGTCTCAAGTTATGATGAAAATCCCATCTGGGTATGCAGTCTGTGATTTGGTAATGACAGACAGCAGATTTGTCCAGGGCTAGCTTGGTGTTTGCACTAGGTGGGATATCATAGTGGGATATATACAGCCATAACAATATCAACTGTAAATTCCCGGGTCAGGTAGAGGGGTCGGCATCTCATTGTAATATACTCCAGGTCTGGTGAGCAGTGTGTGTCAATGGTGGTATATTCATGCACCACTGGTTATTGGAGTATATATACCCCCTCCTCTGCTCTTACTGGAGTCTCTGTTCCTGTCTGCTTGGTGGGCTGTGCGGCCCGCTAGCATGATAGCCTCGTCAGGGATCCCGCTGTGTAGCCAGGTCTCAGTTATCACCATTAGGGAGCAGTTCAGAACTGACTTTTGTGCCGCGATGATCATCTCCAGCTCATCCACCTTGTTGCCCAGTGATCTGGCGTTAGTGAGAAAGATACTGGGCATCGCTGGTTTGTACGGGGCTCTCCTTAGCCTGGTTAGCACACCGGCTCGACAGCCATGCTTCTGCCTCCGCTCCCTCCAGCGCCTCTTGTGTCTCTCGTCCGGTATAGTAATCCACCAAGACCCCGCTGTGTATATGGTTGTATCTACTGCTCCGGATTACATCCATACGGCCACATACTACTCCGATCGTCCCTGCTGTATGTAATGTTGCTAGTCGACAACTGAATAAACGTAACAAACAACAGGAAATCAACAATCCACAGAGAGAGCAAAGCCGCTGCATCCGAACGCGCTGCCATCTTGCCCAATTCAAATGATGTTATTGGCATGAAAGTTTCAAGAAAAATGTTGCCAAGGCATCAAAACACAATTCGTCCAAACATTTGGACAGTAAACAAGAATGGTAATATGAACATTAGTGCAACATTAAGATTGATATAATTCATTGTATACAGTATATATCATACTCGTGTGTGTGTGTGTGTGTGTGTGTGTATGTGTCTGTCTGTCCCTCAGGTTTTAGCATACGGCTACATATTGGGCAGTAAGCTATGCCCTGTGTCCTTCTCTTAGCCCTTTGATGTCCTCACTAAGAGAAAAACAATGGAAATAGACAGACCCCATAGTTTTTTTTTAAATATAGGCCTCCACCAAACGGGTGAGATAGCTCTTCATGGTAATGGTAAAACATACAGAAAAAGATCAAATTTACAAACCACACACTGTTATAACAACCAGGTCTCATTCTGAAATCATCTAATACCGGCACTTGGGGCATTGACCTCCAGCATCAGACCCAGACCAGAAAAGCCGTTTTTTCATGTTAGCATGATATGCAGCCAGTTGCCATTATTGTGTATAGGCAACCGGCAGCGTCAGAAGAGAAAACGTGGTGGGACAACAACTTAAGTTAAGGGGGCAGAAGTCTGAGTAGGGCAGGTCAATGGGTCCAACAACCACTGAGTTGGTGTTCACTTCCCGTATGAATGTAAAGCCAAACCCTGTTCTTTTGTCCTAAACCAAATCACGTGCTTTTGTTGCCTGAACCCAACCATATGTGTGTGTTGACAAAACATAACCACATGCATCTGTTGATGAAGGAAAAAAGCTTAAATTCGTGCTGTTGTACAGACATAGTGCATTTATCCTGAAAGAGACTGTATGCAAACTGTACATGTCCTGTGAAAACAGAGGTGTATTTTGAAAACAGAAAATGCATGTAACAAGATGCAAGATGCATCCCAGGATGTCAATAACCAACACACCCAGGGGCACCTTGCATGGCATATGTTGATGTGGAAAGTCGATATATTAATACCCAACAAGGGCAGAGTGAGAATGTGCTGGTTATAATGCTTGTAATATGTTAGTATACCAGCATAATGACTTTGTAACCATGGAATTAGTGGTATTACCAGTACTAGTGTTATTTCCATGTATTTATTCTAGATATTTACTATTACAGTACTTTGAAAAGTACTTTTCATCAAATATATAATGTAATAACATTGAATATATTAACAACAGTGAATATTCATCCATTTTTCATTTCATGAAAATTGTGAATTTATTATCTTAGCATCACTACCTTTACCGTAAATGGACAATTTACTGTTTGACTGAGCATGGCTTTAGACAGTAAAAAAATCACACTTGCAAAATTATTTCAGCATACATATATTGAATAACATTAAATGTATCATTTAACAACAATGAATGATCAGAAATATTTTTATTTATTTGCAAATAGTCAGTTTTAACCACTCTAGCTGAGCTTCAGTACCTTTACCATACAAGAACAAATTAATCATTTGGTAGAGCATGTTTTTAAAAATTATTTGACCCCTATTAGCTTTTTATTTTTTGTATACAGTTGCATACAGTTGCATAAATCAAATAAAAATGTTCACTAAGTCCTCTGAAACTATAACATATGCCTGCCTTTAAAAAAACCCACCACACAGAGCCCTCATGTCTGAGGTGACTTTTTTTTTTTTTTGTTACTAACTTCCTGTAGGGAGGAAAACTGTAAAGGCAGACTATTTAGAGACACAGTGATATCTACTGGGTTATTTTTAGCATAACATACCTCAACCAAATAGTAGAGATAGCTCATTTACTGTAGGTCAAATTAAGTTCAACCCTATTTTCATTAAGATAAAGTGACCAAAAAATGTGCTCTCCCTTATGGAGAAGGATGTTTAAGGACCAGGAGTATTTTTATTTGTTAGAGCTCATGCAACCGCATGAAATCTGAAATTAGAGATTTGAGTTTGTTAAAAAAATGTTCCTTATCTGACTTAATGTCTGACATTGTAGGAGGGAGTGCATTTCTGTCTTACCTTCAAAGACCACATGAGGGCCTCAGAGGATTAATAGTCACACATCTCAACTGCTACCCGGACATCACACAACTGTTCAGCAATCTGATTCTGGGTACCACAACCTTCTATTCAAGGGCCCTTGGCACCGAAATGCTGCCTTCATGTGAAAATCTGTGACTCACATGTATTCCAGCATCATAAATTATAGTGGTGAATTGGCCTTTTTGATTATGGGCTGGAAGAATGGCAAATCAGAATATGATTACATGTAAATCAAACATGTTTGCTCATCCAGTGTAGATATGGGAAATTAGATGGAGTAACAAAGTTCCAGGTTTTTGCTCCAGGTGAGTAAATATTATAACTACTATGAAATAATTTATATTATAACTATGACAATATAGTGTCCAAGTGTTTGAGTCTGCTGGGCAATTTTAAATATGTCGTTTGAAACATTTGAGGTTGTAGCTACAGTTGAGATCACAGATTTCCTGTCCACAGTGTTGTGTCTGAGAACTTGTGGGTTTTAGTTTAATTCTGATATTTCTTTAGAGAAAATACAGTATCTGGAAATTGTATTGTTTTCAGAAAAGTTAAATCAAGCAGCTTCTATGTCAATAAAGTGCTCTCTGCATTGCTACAAAAAAAAAAAAGATTGTTCTAGAGGATGGTGTTGACATGATCCTTATAAACATAAAGTAAGATGTACATCAGAAATACAGTGGGCCAAATCAGGCCTGCAATAGGGTGCCAGGTGGCCCGCTGACCGTTTTCTAATCCACAAGAAAATCAATATTAATTCTCTTGGATTTTTATTTGTACTTTGAATGTAAAGAAAGTGCCAGAGTGCATTAAAAGCATCAAAAAGGGCCAGGGGGAGAGTCCAGTCTTATTTTTTATGTATTAATTACTTAAGTAACTGGTAACTGGCCTCCTTGCATTTTGCAAATGTAGCTCTTGGCCAAAGTAAGATGAGTTTCCCTGATGTACATCTTTACTGACACTCTGACCCTTGACTAAACTGAATATGCTGCGTCATTTCATGTGCACTGCCATATTACCAAAATTGAGATTTATGCAGTGGCCATTGCTAATAACAACTGTATGACACATAAGGTAAACTAGTAATCCTTTTGTAGGTTCATGCTACAATTTATTATCAGAATTAATTCATCTTTAGGTTTTTCTTGTTTGTGAACAGTCCCACTGTTTGTGAACAGTTCCAAACCCACAAATTTTCCATTTACAGAAACATAAAATCAGCAAATCCTCAAATCTGAGAACCTAAAACCTAAAAATGGAAGTTTGACTTGATAATTTATGCTGATCATTAATCAACTATCAAATATGTTGCTGGTTAATTTTCTGTCCATCAACTAATCAATTCATCAACAAATCATGTCGGTTGTATTTGTTATGTGCTTTTATACAAACCACTTACCATCTTTAAACACAATGTATGGGCACACTGTAGCCTACATGCTGAATATTTACAGGTCTGAATTGAACATTTTAGTTTAATGGAGGTACTTAGGCCTTATACAAACTTCACACATAAAAAATAAAAAAAGATTTATTTATTTATTTTTTTAAATACTGAAAGTTAATGAGGCGCCAAGGCTATCTTTTATATGGCAGGAGTGAAATAAAAAGGATGTTTTGATTAGATGAGACATTACCAGACTGAATCACTTCCCTTTGTTTGGGATGTATGAGAATATGTGAACACTTTTACTTTTAGGTAAATGATGCACTGCTATAAAGGATTATAAAAGTGATAAATCTTTTAGTCTCGCAGCCAAAGTCAGTTACAGCTATTGAGTGTGACTGCTTCCACCTATTCTTCAAGTATGATTCCTTTTCATCTTTCGGTAAGACTGTTATTTCACTTTGTTTTGAGAAACCTGATGTAAAAATAGCTCTTTAAAGTCCTGCTGATTGAGGAAAACCATCTTGCAAACTGCATTTGAAAAACAGGAGAGATGAAGAGCTCATTTTTTTTCTCCTACCTCTTTTTTTTATCTAGGTATGCTCTGTTGCTTGTGACTGCTCTGTTTTATTTTGGGACAACATGCTGCTGTACGCCATCATCAATTCTCCTGCTTTGATATTCTACGGAAAATGATTGATCACAAGTGAGACCAATTGTATGATGGTCAAAATGTCTTTTCATGCACTTGTGCATTGTCTGAGGTTTGTTGTGCTTGTGCAGTCTCAGATTGCAGCATTATTTGGGTATGGAAGGTATCTTGCCCTCATATTTTAACACATAAGAGTAAAATGTGTCCTTCCAGACAGTGGAGAGCCAGAATGGGTTGTCGTGTATCTTTGTTTAAATCATATGATCACTGGAGTGCTGTCATTCATTGTATTTGCCTCTTCCTTTAGAATTGCCATGTAGCTGTGTTTGCTTAGGTCATACAACACCTACTGTGTAAAAAAAGATCAGTCCTCCAACACATACCAAAAATAAAAAAACAGACACCTTTATTTCAATGAATAGCAGAGGGCTGTTGCAAAAAAAAAAAAAAAGTTGCTCCGATCCAAACGTCTCTAATCTGGGTCCTTGTCCTAGCTTAGGACTGTTCTCTCTGTAACTGCTTTATCCTGTGCTCAGCCACTCTTGTCTCTTCTGAATGATGTCCTTTGAGCTTTGCCTCCTTTATGTGTGTGTGTGGTCTATCCCTTTCCAGAGCTTTGCACCAGCGAGGAAATTTTCTGATACAGGTCTTGCTCGCTCGATGGCATCTGGAAATTACTCGATTTCTTCTCTGATGTTCTTTATACAAGTTTGTGCATGAAGTACCTGATATTGTCATCCTTTTCCTCCATTGCATCATGTGGCTAGTGTTCTATCTACTCTGTACACACATCTTGCATGTATGTCCTTCCCAGGAGTGGGATCCCTCTTCTGTCGCTCTTCTTGAGGTCTCTTCCATTTTTTCCTCAGTACAGGGTGTTTTGTGGAGGATAGGGAGTGCTGTATGTTGTACAGATTGTAAATTTGCCCCTTTGAGAACATTTCTGCAGCTGTATTTAAGCAACAAGCCAGAAGAGGCTGTGGTTTACTGCGACTTTAGAACAGCTAAGGTTTTAGGTGTTGTTAGGTGCAATGCAGATAGGAGAAAGAGAAAAAGTTCTTATCATGTTGCTAATATGCTGTTGTCATTTGCCAGTAATATCATTTTTGTTACAGTGTAGCCCGCTTACTCTCTGAGTACAAGCTACACTGCAACGAAAATAGTATCACTGGCAAGTGACAACATTGCAAGAGAAAAGTGAGCATAAAAGACTAAAAATAAAAAAGATTCAAGCTTTCATTATTAACTGAGCATGGATGGTTGATGTAGTTTGTCCCTGTGGATGGAGAAAAAAGGCCAGTGGATTAAGCAGCAGCAACAACAGGTATTTCTCCAGTGCAGCGACATGACACCATGGGTTCCCTGCTTCTCAAACATAAATCCCTGTAGGCTCACTATGTTCTTTCATGGCATCTTTGTGGTTTTTTTTTGTGCATTCAATGAATTACAGCCTTGTGTATTTCTGACCATTCTCATCCTGGCTGATGATAAATGATTGGCACTTAAGTTGCCCTCTTAAGCTCTCTGTGACTAATCGGTGCAGCAATACTGTAACTGTAATGCAGTCATACACTGTAAACCCTAATCCGTCCATGATACAAAATGACATAACAATTTTATGTTCATACAAATACCCATTTCGCAGTGATTGATGTTTATGTAGGCTATTTCACAGTGATTCTAATGGGTTACAGTTAATGTTATGGTAAAAGGCATTTTGCACCATGAGTTAAATCGTGTACCCAGTTAGCAACCACCCGCCTGTGTGAATATTTAAGTGTCTACCATTAAGTTGTGCTGAGGTGAAGTAAAGAGCACTTCTGGTTCAGAGCTCATCTCTTTGCCTCATCCTTGCAACAAAGAAACCTTAGCTCGCCACAATATATTTTTATAGTTCATTGACATTTTAAAAACACATATTATATCAAAAAGGAGAACACACTGTGCACTTGCAAAAAAAGTTAATTTTATTAGACTACAACGTTTCTGTCATGGACCTTCATCAGGCGGATGCTGACAGAGAGAAAACACATATTGTAAAATGTGTATTTGATGTTTTCGTGTTCATATGACATAGAATTAAATGCTCAAACAACAACAAAAAAAGTGATGTTAAACTGACATAAAATTTCTGTCAGATAAGGGTCATGTGACACATTAATTTTATGTCTGGTGAACTCAAAACGTTTATGTTACTGTACTGTACTAAACTAAAAGTTTTGAGTGAGGAGTTAGCAAATTGGGCTTTAGAGTACTTTACATAAGGCTGCCCCTTGATAGTCAGAGATTTGAATCATCAGTCAGAAACCCTTCAGTCAACGTTTCACCACCAGACTCCAAGAAAACATCATGTTCTCTCTCCTGCTGAGAAATGGTGAATTTACAGCTCACAGCTACTTCATGTGACACAGTATCTGGCTTTTGTTTGACATCTAGGGTCAGCAAAAATATTGCAAATTTCTGATCTGTCGTGAGTGTAGTTAGCTCGTTTACTATATTATATGAATGCCACTGTCACACCGAACGTCCTGCTGAGCCCTGTTCAAACTTTAAAACTTAATAATGAATCATTAAATAATCGTATTGAACAGCCAAATCTGACTTGACTGACATGATTCTTAGTCAGGTACAGCCCTAATTGTCAAACAGTTTATAATGCAGTTTAGCCAAGAATAAACAAGGACTGAAACAATACATTCTCTGAAAATAAGATGAACTTGACTTGACAAATGTTCCCTTATGCAACCATAGGAGGTCCTTAGCTCTTGGGCAATAGTGGCTGCAAAATCTTTGACATTTCAAATATTTTAATGGATATGGTTCATTTGGTGTTAATCTTTTAGAGAGAGCTGATCATTTTATTACTGGTAGTAATGCCATTGCTTCCTGTTGTTTAGGCCCAGTCCACACAGACACGCACATTTTTAATTTTTGATTTTTTTTTTTTTGCCATCCACACAAGAAGTTTTTTTTTTTTTAAATTCTGTTGAAATGAAAGCGAAAAAACACAGCTGAAGCACTGTCAAGAGCATCCCAAACCAAAAGATGGTTATATCACCGTAACACCAAAGCCACCCAAAGAAGAAGAAGATGTTGGTCAATTGGAAGCCTGGGAAAAAAAGCTATGTGGAGTGGTGACCTTCACATTCTGACACCTCTGTTCCTCGATATAGTGGAAACATGTAAAAAGTCCTGTCAGCAAAGTTACAGCCAGCACTGTTTTGGTCACCCCTGCCATTGCATGAAATGGAGCCTCATTTGTGATGCCACAGAAAGGAATGCATACTCTGACATTACAAACCAAAAACTTAGTTTTCCCTCTCAACACATCAACACTGAAAATGGAGTTTGAGGAGAGAATGGGCACTTATGAGTGACTGTTACCTTAACAATATGCCTGTTTTCAAAGAAGAACCCTCATTAAATTCAAAAAGGTGCCATATATGCCCTTGAAAAAGACAAAACCCATTTGTGTCATGTTTTTTTTTTTTTTTGTAAAATAGTCAGTAGTATCTTTAACAAAAATATATACTTATTCTACATGAACTAAATACAATATAATTGGATTCAATTGAATCAATAATGTCTTATTTTCTTTGGTATTTTTGTCATATACAGATGCAGTAATGATTGTTGAGTAATATATATGTTGATATGTCCAGTGTTGAGTCTCTGTTGATCATGTGATAAGACAATATGTGCACAATATGTGCACTAGGGCCCATCATGATAGTGTGCACTGGGGCCCGTTGTAACTACCTTACTCCTCTGGTCCCAACAAATGCACTATTTCCCAAAATATTTTAGAAAATTACTGAGCCTTTTCTAAGAAACGAAAGCATATGTTCATGGCACGTTTTTAGAGACTTGTGTCTTCAGTAGGAACCAATTGGGCTTGGACTAAGATCTAATGGGTGGGTATTATTGAGAAACAGACAGACATTGTTGATATATACAATACAAAGAAAATAATGTATGTTTCTTTACTCAGGGCTTCAATACTCTAAGCTATTAAACTCTCCTGTAACATTTTGTGCTCTCAGTCTGTGAGCTTGAAATAGGTGGAGAATGAGGGCCCCAATGCCAATACACAGGTCCTCAATTCCAACATGTTGCTTTTTTAAAGGACACTGTCCAACAGTTATATTCAACTTAATCACCACACCTCCTAGCAGGAATAACCTGCTGTAATTCTTGATAAGCCAATACAGTTAAGATGAGGTTAAACAGAGAGCAGCACAGCTTTACAGTCAAGCCTGCCATGTTTCCAAACACTCCCAAAAGATTTGCCCTGATAAAGAAAAATCCATCTGTGTTCTGACAAATGGTGGGCTGATTGTTGAGAAAGGGGAAGAAAAAAAAAAGACCCGATTTATTTTGAAAGCTTTTATGATGCTTTCTATTGTTCCCCTCACGTTTTAGTCTCGATGCACACTATGACTGCCAATGGGGATGTTACTGTTGCAGAGACACAAAGGAACTGCTCAAATTACACCTGTGACAATTACTACAGCAAGGCGCTGTCTGTGGGACAAAAGAGTGTTATCTAAAACTACTCATGGAGAATGTACAGAAAAAAATCAATTACTGCGAAGGCTTTGTTGGCGGTTTTAGACTGTCTGGTATGTCACACTTGAAATATTGTATTGCCAACAGCAGATTAGTACATCATTACTGATCCATTTTCTTTCTTGACAGAAAAATGACAAAATTACATGGACTACCATAAATACAAATGACCTCTGAGCTATATATTTGTCATCTGTCTATCTACATTCATCAAATGTCTTCTACATCATAATGTAATAACATAAGACAATTTGCGTAGATCTTTGTGAATTCCAGAAACACTGCATAGGCCCTCCAAACCTAAAACTCTTTTTGTTACAAGATTTATACTTGGAAAACACCCAGCTGCTAAAAGCCATGCCTATTTGAAAGCTAGATGATGATGTCACATGCTGTCCTTTACAAACTTCCGAACCTTGTTAACCCTTTAAAAACGGACCTCCCTCAGTCAGCCGTTGTTTGTATGATTCTGTTTAAATCAAGCTAAAGTAAGAACCATAATAGCTACACCATTAATTCTTTGAACAGCACAAAGCTAAGGCATCTGTCTTCTCTGTCATTACATCATGACATTACATTTCCTGACCTTACATGCTGTGCAAATGGGGTATTTTGGAAGCTCATTGTTTGCATAATCCTGTATATATGTCAATCTAAAATAAAAACCATTGCCCTACGTTGCTTGTGGCTCAGTTCATCCATTCCTCTGGTGAGATCAAATGAATGCCTTTTCACTCTGCTCATAAAAATGAGCGTATCTCAAAAACTACATAATATAGATAGTTCAAATAACTTCAAATAACAAATATTTTATTTATGTAATAATACATAATACATTAATAATGCATTCAGTAATGTTTTTTTCAATCAATATGTTTTGTGTTTTTATTTTGTAAAATCTGATGAAAAATCATATCTGATTTGTGTAATTTTTAATACAATTTCAATACTTTTATATTATGGTTTATTGACTTACATAACCTTTAGCACAGGTTGTATAGATTTTAGGGATATGAAACATTTGAAATTTACTCCAAAAAATGACATCACAAAAAGCAAAAATACCAATGAAGCACAGGTGGACCATTTCTATTGCAGAGTTCAAAGGGTTAACCTTGGTGTTACACATATCAAACAAAGTGAACAAGTACAAAAACCACTGATTCTAGGGGGTCATGTTAAGGAAATTGGAAACGCCAAACAGTTCAAGGAATGGTATCACTGAAGAATAGAACTGGTTAATCAGGCTTTGGACACCCACAAAATATTTGTTAGCAGGGTGCACTAATTTTGGTTCTTGTCTTTTATTGGAATTAACTGACAATTATGAAATGAATAAAATTAAAAACAGGCCTGTCACATGCACTTTTTGGTCTTTTAAACACAGAAATATTTTAAGGCCTGCATCTGCAAACTCGCAAGCAAACTCGCAAAGCAATAACACAGCCTGTGGCTGTTCCTTGTCTACAGCATATTAGCTGAGCACATTATTTGGAAGTCCTCAGTGCCCATCAACAACTGAGTTGTCACTAGCCTGAGAACACTGGGTTCTTACACCAGAAACCAACACACATAGCAATTATTCCCATTTATTAGCTCAGTTGTCAAAACTGCTCAGAGTTAAAACCTAATGTGTACAACTTTCAACAGCTCAGATGAAGGTTAATTGGTAGGAAAGTTTGTTTTCCCAACACCACCAGTAACTACAAGCACTCGATATTTATAAGGCACCAAGGATTTTGAACTAAAGGGGAGAAAAAAGCAGGATAAAAATTCCATGCTTGCAGTGAAAACCATCTGGGCTTTTTAACTCAGGTGCCTGTGTAGCTCGCCACAGATGGAAACAAGCTCTTTATCTAGAGGGTTCAAGAACAGCTTGCTCTCTTACTGTGGAACATAATCACCACATTTGTAAACGTAAAGCAGGGCTTTGAATATAACCATTCATCTTGAGTTACCATGTTGTCGTTCAGACATCAAGGCTCTTCAAGGCCTGCGCTCAACACAGCAACCTACCTTGTATAAGAGAACCTAAAAGGCTCTGCCACAAAGTGCCAAGTAGCTCTGGGTCCTAATAACAGGACCACAAAGAGCCAACTTATAGCAATTACTGTAGGCATTAATAGCATGTTGGGCACACAGACATTTCTCCAGTTTGCTTTGACTGTGTTAACTGACTATTTATGTGTGCCACAGTCATAGCAGAAGAGAAGGCATTATAAATAAATCTGCTGACATCTCAGCAGGTCCTGTAACAACAGTAACCATTTCCTCCCTTGAAATAACTTGAAATTTCACCCCCTCATTCTGCTGAGCTCACTTGCACAGTTTAGGGTTTGATTAGATTTCTTGGGACACATTTATTTCTAGCTGGACATTAAATGTGTGTTTAACAATGTGTGTTAAACAATTGTAAATAGGGCATTGTTTGGCATTGTTAAGAATGTCACTGAAGCCTTGCTGGTCTACAATGATGACTGTGTAGCGCATCTGTCCCCTATATTCGTGAAAGACAGTGCCCTGAGTTTTTTTAGTTGTTTGTATCTCTACAGTTTTTGTAATAAAGGGTAAAACAAGTCTATTCCTTTTTTCCTCTTTCTTCCTATATGAATCCAGTACTACCCATCAGGTAAATATCCTATATTATTTCACTACAGGCTATATTCAGGTAAGTAGGCTATTATTTTTCTTTCCCCACAGGTAAAACAGGTAAGTAATATAGTACACCACACTTCAGTCAGTTTAACTAAATACAAGTTATTTATATAAAAATATGAAGTCAGTAAATCATCAAAATTATTATAATTACATTCAATACGGGATAGTATTGTTTTGTGCAGTACAAATGAAAAGTGAAACCACTTCAATGAATCACTGTAGTTTCAAAATAAGTAACTGTAATAACTTTCTACCATCAGGGAGAATCCCTATCAGTGTCCATGTAAACCAGGCGCCACAGTCCAACCCACCCACGTTGCAGGCCTGATGTGATGAAAATTGGGTACGGTGTGGCCAAAAACCAAACGGCCCCTTCACTCAAACTGAGCCGATAAAATAAACTGATACCTTACTTTGTGTTGCGGTTTGCAACCGAGAGCTCTCCCATGTGCGTGTGTCCATGCAACTGCTTGCTAGGCAGCCACCTGGGTAGCTAGCTGTGTTTCCCACGAGGCCAGAGGAACGGTGTTCGCCTGGTATGAACACCACGCTATCTGGTTCGTCGTCCTTGTTGGCAAGAACCTTACTATACACGTGTAAAACTGAAGCTAACGCTAAGCTAACTCACCACCGCTTGCTTGTAGCTAGCGGAACCGAGCTAATGTTGCTAGCTGTGCTAGCTAGCCACAACGCAGTTAGCCAGTCTCCCACGATACAAAAGTCCAACCTTTGAAATGTTGAGTTGACAATTCGGAGCTGTCCTCTTCTTTATCAACACAAGTAACTGTTCAATCCCTTCAGTTCTTGGTTTGACCACTTATTTAGACTAAAACAGATAATTCGTCGTCTAAACAGACTGTTGTGTGTCTCAGCACACAGTCTCCACTTTTTCCTCTCCCTCAGAAAACATCATCCCCACTGTTAACCCCTCACGCTCTGCCCCACCAGTCTCTGCATGTACATTAGGTTACGTGATCTTTTCTCAAATCAACAGCAAAGCCAAGGCATGTTCCTATGTAAAATTATCTTACATTTTAAACTAATGATTTAAATCTTTTTTATCAAACATGAATTACAGAAATGAACCATGGGAAATAATACAATTATGAAAATAACAAACATGTCAACAGTGACACATAAACCTCATCAATAATCATGTTACATGAGTAATAATAAAACCAATCATGTAAATCAAACCCTTACTTATCAACCGGGTTACAACTGTAATAGGGATTATAATGCTAGTGATTCACTGTTGCCCTGTGGTGATTTAACTATTGCAGACCTCTGTGTGTGCCAGCCTCCAAAGTTGGACATCTCCAGTATGAATACACATGAGGGAATATACATTCATAGTTTCACATTTTGCATTTCCTCTTTGTAAGACTTTGTGGAGTGATTGAGGAAGTATTATAGTATTTTGTAAGTATATTACAGTGTCAGTGCTCCACAAATATATTAAAGGGCCAGTGTGTAATATTTGGCATGGTTTATTGTTTTATACAAGTGTATGATCGCTATAAAATAAAATTCGTTTGGTTTTCGTAGCCTTATAATTATGCTTTTATATATATATATATATATATATATATATATATATATATATATCAAGGGCCTTGCTTTAGAGAGGTCGCCATCTTGCGCCGCCATCTATGTAAGGCAGCCCTAGCAGACAATCCAGCCAGCCAGAGAACGCGTTTCGCGTGTATAAATAAACCAACGAAGACAGTGGAAGGAAGGAAGAAGGAGGAGGGAGGTCCCCACTTAGTATGGTAAACGAGTATGTGTGTAAAGTTATGAAGTGCGTCTGTTACGCTAGAAGAGTCAGAGTTTGGGACGGAGTGGAGTGTTACCGGAGTTTCTGGAGTGCTCAAATAAACGGGCCTTTTTCCCGAACGCTCCTCTGGTCTCCTGCTCATGAGGGATTCATTACAATATCGTAACATGGTTTAGATTTCTAAATAAACATTCACCTCGTCGCTAGATAGACCTACTCTTTAAAAAGTTGTGCGCAAGGCTTTTTGTCCCTACGAGGCCACCGTCATTTACCCGACGGGAGGGGTGAGCGAGTGAGCCCTGCAATCTAGAATTTGACCACTGATGTCGCTGTTTTCAACCCATTTTACACACTGGGCCTTTAAATGATGCTGCTTTGTTGATGTAATTATCCTTTTTAAGTGGGTGGAACAAAATTTAAAGTGGCAATACATTTTGGAATCCTATCTCCAACAGGAGAAATGCAAAGGTTGTCTGGTTAGAGAATAAATTCTAAACATCTGTTTATCATGTTTATAATGTATTCTGAACAGTAATATTGTGTCAGAACTTACATGATTACCTTGCTGGCAGCTGGTGGTGAAAATTTCAACTGCAACAGAAAATGATAAATATAGTCATATCACTGCCACTGTAAACCACTGTATATTGGTGACCATAGCTTACTAGATAAACTAAAAATGTTAGAAGGGTCACACTCCTGGTAAAGTTACTAAGTTGAGAATGGCTACCAGTATGTTGAAATTAATTACTTGAGTCTAAAATAATTGAAAGTTAAATTTGGGGTTTTCCAAAGCTCTGTGTTAGACCCTTTTTAGATGTAGATGACATAGCGCAAACATTTGCAGTCGTCTCTCTGTCAGCTCCGCTAAATTTGTGCTTAATTTATGCCCATTTGTCTATTTTGCAAATGATGGTGGTGCTTTTTATGATTGGCTTTGGACAGTGGTGGCATGCAGCTACGCATCACTTGTCAGGAGAAGGAAATCAACTTACCAGTCTGTAAACTCTCCTTCTATCAACTTCTGCCAGCTAGGTGCTAGCTAACCAGCTCAAGGTTTTTGGATGTAAACATCAGTGAACATTGCGGGAAGATGGAGAAGAATGGGCACCAGCTGAACTAGCATCCTGCTAGCCATTGCACAGCTGCTGAAAAATAAACAGGAGTCTTTAACTTTATTTGCAGATGATACCATTGTGTTCTTCTCATCTGCAAATAAAGTGAGGTTTAATGTTTCAGAATGCTTATAAATATCTATCTATCTATCTATCTATCTAAGTACTCTTTTTTGTCACATAAAAATTACAACTGTAGTGAAATGTGATCCATTCAGCTCTTTTAACTTGCAATTTAGTCTTTTTTGTGTTCTTCTTATTTAGTGATTCATACATGTATTTTATTGTAATTCATAGGTCCTCAGTCTTGTATGTCCTCCTAACCTTACACTCTGCTCTGAAGTCCAGCTCTCCAACAGCTCTCCAGTCCATATATTAATAATATTTGCAGGTCACAGTGGTGCTCCATGTTCGCAAAATATGACTACGTAGTATTGGTCTAGAGCCTTGCAGATGAGAAAAACACCTCACCTGCTATTGTTGGAGCGTGTGTGTGACCTGTCATGTTTATGAGTCTTTTGTGTGTGTGTGTGCTTCTGTGAGAGTGAGAGAACAACAGAAGAGAGTGAGAGAACTGAAACACTGAAGCGAGTCTCATGGCAGTGGCTTAAAAAAACGAAGTGACCATCTACACTGTTCACGATATAGTTCCTGGTCCACTGTAGTAAGCTGACTGTGTGCTTCTGTTTCAGATGCTGTCCATCTGCATTGTTTTTTTCAGTTTCTCAGCCTGCCTTGTCTAACCACCTTCATCTGACTAACAGAAAAACACAACATATCATCATCCATTGCATCAGCCTGGTCTATATTTACTGAGGTCACTATTGTGAAGCCCTCCAGTTTTAATACATCTTGAAATTAAACACTTAACAGAACACCTTTCATGAGACTCCATAACAGTAACCCTAACCCTGACACTGACTATAGCCCTAGCCTTATTTAACCCCACATATACATCATTATATCAGTTTCTTTAATTCAGTTCAGCAGTCATTGTAACATCTTTTAACATAGTTCAGCAAATTTATACTTTAATATACTATATATTATTTATTATATATTGACTTATTTATTTATTTCATAAATTTCATTGACAGTCCTCAGGTTACTTCTCCAGAGACCCTGGGTGATTGGAGCATTGTTGATGAATAATAAAGTTCCTGGTGCCTCACATGTTCAGTGGCCCAGTAAACCCTATATTTTATCCCAAATCTTAAATTATCCAGGGATGATGTTTTCTGTAGGCTGATGCAGAAGTTAGCATCCCCCTGGTTCCCTCACCAAAAATGTATCAAACATTTATGATACTTACATGATTTGTTCAGCAAGATAATCTTCACCAGCTGAGCTAGCTAGACGCTGAGGTAACATGTCAATTTCAGCACATGGATATTTAACTTGGACGTAGACCCACAAACATTACAGAGCATGCCTCCACTTACCCCAGCAGAGCCTGAGCTGTCACGTCTGAGATCTGAACCCCACACCATCAAGAGCCTCCTGGATGATGCTGTCCAGCGGCAATCCCTGCTCCTCTCCCGGCTGGACGCGCTGCAGCTGGACGCTCCTCACAGCTTTGAGAGTCTGGCAAATAGTGATGCTCCCGGCCCATCTGATGTCCATCCTCTCTCGTGGGCGTCCGTTGTGAGGAAGGGGAGTCAGTTTTCTCTTCCTCTTTTCTCACCAGACGGGGATGACCCTGTCCTGGTGTCAAACTTCTTTGCTCCGCTCGAAAAGATAACTGAGCTAGCATCTACATGCATGCTTGCCTCTCCGGAGCAGCCTCTCCCAGTCGGCTCCAAAATGAGGAGAAAGCGTCGATAATCACAGACGACTCCGGTATCCCATGGGAAAAGCTCTGGTCACTACTGTGGCCAGTGGTGACGTCAGCGGCAACTCGCCAGGTGATACTGTTTCAATCAACTCTGTTTCCCCTGACACTGCCCCAGCTAGCAAAAGTCAGTTATCTCTCTCTTTCAAACTCTCTGCTTACAATGGTGGCTGTAAGGACAGGCAGCCTGAAATCCTTGTTATTGGTGATTCAATCGTTAGGTCTGTTGAACTCCTAGGTGCTATCACCCACTGTCTTCCTGGTGTCAAATTTGCAGATATTATTGAACTGTCTCCTGTGCTCATCGATCTCCACCCCTCAGCTCATATTCTGATTTTTCACGTGTGCACTAATGACGTCATGAGGAGATAATCAATCAAACTTCAGGACCAACTTGAGTCACTCGCAATTACAATCCAGTGTCTTGGCAAAAACTGTATCTTTTCTGGCCCCATCCCTGCTCCTTCCAAAACCCCTGAGCATTTCAGCCGTCTTTATAGTCTGCATGAATGGCTGAAATTAGCAACTTTGACTGTTTTTGGACCAGACATGCCCTTTATAAACCAGATGGCCTACACCCAAACTCAAAGGGTATTAGACAACTTACACAAAACTTCATACAGTACATTGCTTTTAATTCTGACTGATGCTCAGTTGAGCACGACCCTGAGTAGGGATGGGAATTGATAGGATTTTATTGATATCAATGCCATTATCGATTCTGCTTATCGATCCGATTCTTTATCGATTCCCTTGTCGATTCCTCCTGTGAATTAATGATATCACCTCCTGTTGTTTGTAACCCAAGACATCTGCTTTCATAACATTTTATTATGAACCTTAAAGTCATGGTCTAGTTTAGAAAGAATCGTTAAGCATAAAGGCTAATGATGTCGATGAATCGAACCAGTTGGAACCGGTTCTTAACAGGAACCGGTTCCCGATTCCCATCCCTAACCCTGACCTAGAAGCCACTCCCAACCTTCATGATGAGCATCTTTCCCTGGGTCCTGCTGACCACTCCTCCTTCAACAACTCATCCGCCAGTCTCCCTTATTCCACATATTACAATATGAACTCTGCAGTCCAGAATGACAATTACACGTCTATGCAGGTGTCAAGTATCCCGGTACATTATACAGCAAGGCTGTCTAAAAAACAGTCTGGTCTGTATGGACTTGCTGTTATTTACAAAGCCAGCCATAAATGTACACCTGCTACTGTTGGTAATTTTAGTTCTTTTGAGCTTCTCTCTTTCACTACCTTACACCCTACTGCCTTTTTTGGCCTATTTTATCGCCCTCCTACATCAAAAAGTGATTTTTTTTAACAGAATGTGGTCACTTACTTTCCATCACTATCACTAACTATGAGAGAGTCCTATTATTAGGGGACTTCAGTATTCATATTGACAACCAGAATGACAAGCTTGCATCTGTGTTTCTCAATCTCACCCATACTTTTGACTGCTCTCAGCATGTCTCTGGCCCAACTCATGAACAGGGTCACACTCTTGATTTAGTTATTACATTTGGCACTCTGTAACCCAGACTTTATTTTCTTTAGGATTACAGTGCACATATGAGGCCAGAAATTTAGGAGTAATCTTTGACTCGGACCTGAGTTTTTCTAAACATTTTAGCAATATCACTAAGTCAGCCATCAGTCAAATCAGGAACATTGCCAAAATTAGATAATTCCTAATTTAATTTGTCCATGACTCTGTGCTACATTACATGTTTTGTTTCTCTGATTGGTTGTCGGTCTATCCACTTGCATCCAAAGGCATTTGGGTCTATGACTGTTGATAAAGCCCCTTAATAATTGAAAATGACGTTCCAGACTAATTTGCATTTGAGATGTGGACTGGAGATGTCAGGCTATCACTTTCTAGTACTATAAAGAACCCTCTCGTTATAAGTGTATAGAACTCAATCATGTTCTTGTTCAATGTTTTGATATATTGTCACTTTGTCATCTACTTATTACGCGCTAGGTATTCTCCTGTGTCTGCTGCTGACCTTCCGGAACGCCGTAACCAACACCTGGACTACAACAAAAGCACTTGGTTAGGTTTAGGCAACGGAAAAACACAGTTAGGTTAAGACAACAAAAGTACATTGTTAGGTTTAGGCAACAAAAGCACGTGGTTTAGTTTAGGCAACAACAGCACAGGGTTAGCTTTAGACTACAAAAGCACAGGGTTAGCATTAGGCAACATAAGCACTTGGTTGGGGTTAGGCAACAAAACCACATGGTTAGGTTTAGGCAACATAATCATGTAATTAGGTTTAGACAAGCTAAGCACATAGTTAGTATTAGGCAATAAAAGCATGTGCTCCGGTTAAGGCAGCTAAAGCACATGGTTATGTTTAGGCAACAAAAGCACATGGTTAGGTTTAGGTAACAAAAGCATGTGGTTTGGTTAAGGCC
This sequence comes from Epinephelus lanceolatus, assembly GCF_041903045.1. NCBI lineage: Eukaryota > Metazoa > Chordata > Actinopteri > Perciformes > Serranidae > Epinephelus > Epinephelus lanceolatus. The sequence continues at coordinate 40,324,536 of NC_135750.1, forward strand.
ACAAAAGCATGCATTAAGTTTACGCAACAAAAACACACAATTAAGTTCAGGCAACAAAAGCACATAGCCAGGTTTAGGCAATAAAAGCACATGGTTAGCTTTAGGCAACAAAAGCACATGGTTACGTTTGGGTAAAAAAAGGACAGGGTTAGCTTTAGGCAACAGAGGCATGTGGTTAGGTTTAGACAACAAAAACACATGGTTTGGTTTAGGCAACAAAAACACATGGCTTGGTTTAGGCCACAAAAGCCCATGGTTGGGTTCAGGCAACAAGAGTACATGGTTAGTTTTAGGCAACAAAAACAGGTTCAGAAAAAAAACATCATGGTTTGGCTTTACATTCATACAGGAAATGGACACCAGGCTCCCAAGTGAAAGTTAGGGTTTTGTTGGACCCATCCACCATCCGCCCTATAGGGACTTTCCAGCTTCCTACATCTTGTTGTTACCAGCAGCATTTCAAGTCGACGCTGTCAGCGGCGTATCATACCACAGTAACAGTTGTCATCCAGCCACGTTATGAACTGACGCCACCTGTCTTTGTATCATACTGCCGCAACAGGTGCCGTCCAGCTGACTGGCGGTGTATCATAACATCATATAAGGGTTTGTCTGGCTGCATTATAAACTGACATCACCCAGTGGCATATCATACTGCCATGAAAAGTTGGTCTTGGTGTCAGGTGTCTCACACAGAAATCAGTGACAAAGTGATGGTATTCAACGAATACAGAACGAGAAAGAGCTAAGATCTCAGCTGATCCAGGGTGCATACAGCAGGAAACCTGTCTCTACAAGTTAAAACTACATAAACAGTATCATAGTGAAGCCTGGAGTAACAATTTTGTGCTGGTTTCTAGTGTTTAATATACTATTGACATTCTCAGTGAGACTTGCACTGCAATGCTTGTGTGGGTGTGTTTCATCTGCAAGGCTAATATAATTAGGAATTTGCCCTTAAATTCTTGCAGATCTGTCAGTTGAAATTCCATGAATACTTTGATTTAAGTCATTTAATACTGGAAGATGTGTGTGTGTGTTGTACAAGAGATTACATGCTGTTATATGGTAAATATGCAGCATTCTTCACACATTGCAGCACTGAGTGTGTGATATTTTTGGGGATGTGAACACATCACTCTTTTCTCCTCCTCAGCCATTGTGTTTAGCTGAGAGGCCAAGATGCTGCATCCTCAATCTATTTCCCATGCACTACAGCTTGAGAAGCCCAGGTCCCCTTTAGTCGCTCCCCTTTTAGCCTCCTTTTTACCTTTCTCAAACAATGGATCCTGCCCCTCTCCAAGCAGCAGCCCCCCAAACACTCAGTGAATAAAGTTAGTCCAACATGCGGCCCTTAAACCCACCCCGAGACTGCTGCCAGGCAGCCACACTCGCAGAATTGTTTGTTAATAGTCCAATTAGATAATTGCCATCTTTCACTCCTTTTCCTCTCTGTTTCCCATAAAAGCATGAATGGCACTCAGGGAGGGGGGCAGATTGAAGAGGGCTTCTGGCCAGCTAAGGTGACAAGAAGGGCCAGAGAATGCTCCTTGCACTAGGCCACTGGTTTGAATTGAATCATTGTGGCCTAATCAATGGTCTTATTGGATTACTGGCCACTGCTGTGTTCAGAGATATTGTTACACTGACAATGAAAATAGCTAAGAGTTGGTGGTTGGTGGGTAGTGGGCTGGAAGGCGAGTGGTGGAAAGAGGTAGGGGCTCTTCCAGAGGTATGCATGTGTGTGAAAGAGTGTAGGCAGCCTAAACACTAATGACAAGCTTTGTTCCCTTTTTTGTCTTTTTCAAATGTGCAGGTTAAGACTGTGAGAGCTGAAGACGGCTTCTGGGGTGCAATTTGAATACTGAAGGATGCGGCATTAGCGGCCAGGACCTCACTGGGCTGCTCTGCATAGCTCTCTGAATGAACACAGGAAACTTCATCACAATCCCTGTTTAAGCAGAGCCTGATGTTGTTGCAATGCTCAAACCGGCTGGGTCGTCATTGCCTTGATCAGTTTGACTGATGTGGATTTGTTTGTTATCCTTTCACCTGTCTGTCTCTCTCTCTCTCTCTCCCCCTCTCTCTGGCTCTCTCCCAGTGTCTCTTGCCTACAATAGCATAGTGGTGAGATCCGCACATTGCAGAATTACGTTGATTGGTGAGAGAGTCAAAGGGAAAAACGGGATCAAAGTTCGCTGACATGCTGTTGTAATCAGGTACGCTGTGAAAAGTCGGGGGAAAAAATGCATGGCTGTGTTCTTCGGACGGAAGAATGAAGCACCCGGGAACTTTTTTCAGGTCTGGAAGAGTCGCACCTCTGTGATTGTCTGCGTTCATGTGGGGTTCACCGAGGCTTGGTTGCGAGGCAAGACCAATCATTTGTCTTGATTCTCAGGGCTGAGAGCAGGCAAACTGAGGTGGATGGGATGAGCAGACCCCTCTATCAAGACCTGATCTATTTCCCCAAACAATTTAGTGTATTCATGAGGTTACGCAAATGTGGAGGCAGCAAATTACCGTAATCAATTGAAACAGCGAGTGCGCATCCATGGCTCTGATTATTTGGAGATTATCTATCAGCCTTATGTCTATGTAACGAGGAAAGGAGGGCATTGAATTACTGTTGAGTTTCACTGAGAAGTCTATGATCATTGGGCAAGGGAGTTTGGTCAGTGATAATAGGGCTCCATGGTTGGGCGACGGAAATATTTCATCAAACATTAGATAGCTGACTCTACCCTGCTGAAAGGTGCTGTTTTGAAACTAAACCCCACACTGTCCAGACGATCTGGTGCACCGTGTTCTCTGTAACCTCTTTTTTTTTCACCTGACAAAGGAAAAAAAGAGGCGGACGAGCCACAGGTCCAAGAGGATAAACTGAGCATGGAGGTCAGGTACAACCAAGAGACAGAAGGGATGGGGCTGAAGAATGGACTAAAGAAGGGGAAAGATGAGAAGGACTCCCAGGGCAGCTTGTCCAAAAGCTTCCTCAAGGAGCAGCAGGACTCCTTTTCCCCCTCTGGGACCGTGGACAACTGTGAGAAGAACAGGGGGAGCACGGGGGACCCAGACTACTGTCGGAGAATACTTGTCCGAGGTAAGGCTTGTGGTCTTTCTTTCTTTCTTTCTTTTTTTTATTAGGAACTTGCAGTGTAGTGCTTCATAGATCCTACAGATTAATCTGAAGAAACAGTTTTAACTGCTGTTAGATTGCACACATTTTAGAATCACAAAATGAAAGAGTACCTTCAGGAACTATACTAAAAATGAAGCCTTTGTAATATCAGTGGTTGTTGATACATAGAGAGAAAGTTGATAATAGGAAGATTTCACTTAACTTAAAGTTAAGAGCAAAATATCTGCTGTCTGTTTAATTTAAGTTGATGGAGCCTTTATTTGTACAATCACAGAAACATAAATATATAAGCGAACTTAATTATTTGTCATTTTAAAAAGCTAATTATTATAAAAGACATGTATCCTAAATTCTAGGCCATATGGTATGACCTCAATGGTTTATTTCTTTTCATTTTTGTCATTCAAAGTAATTACTATGACAAGAAAAATATATATTTTTATTTCATAATTAGATAGTAAATGTTTTGTTTTTTGTAATTAATGTTAATAACTAAAATTAATAATTCACATTTATTTCCCTGGGTGTATTTGAGTGTGTGCATGGCCATGCATTTAAGAATAAAATGACTACAGGATTTACATTGTGTGTACTGCATTACACTTTCAGGGTGATAAATATAAAGATTCAAAATGGTTTAATAGAAAAAAGGAGACGGTAGTTTGTTCCTGGAAATATATAATATCAACAAATCATTTCTGGAATTGTGTGTATGAGTGTCAGTTGCCCAGAGAGTGATTTATGTAATTTCCTTCATGCAGTGTTGGGCCAACACTGAGAGTGTATGAAAACAAACTATAAATATAACTTGGATTAGTTACGCAAGACATAATGAGACAGAGCAGCCCCACCACCTAAAATATAGAGAAATGTTATCCCTCAAAATATTCTGTTGGACATCAGTCATTTAATATTTGTTTTTATTAATAACAAAATAATTCTGAATTAATCTAAAATGATTTAAAATTATAATAAATTTAACACTATCTTTTGAAAATTACACATGCTTGTTAAATGGAGATTGTGTTTATTTTACTTTAATTTTGAACCATTGTTGTAATTTCTCTTTTGTGGTAACATGGAATACATGATAGAACTTGAAATGGAACCACAACATATTTCTGTTATTCTTATTTAATACGTCATTTTCACTAACTATGTATACACATTTGTAAACACTTACAGATAAGTTCATCTTTTCAAAGACATTTGAATTTTTTCCTTTCATAAGATTTATACCGGACTGATCACAAATGCAGACTGTTGTAAACTCAAAGATGTAATGCATAATTCAGACAAAGAGTAATTTCTTTAAGTACACTGTGTTACATTTACTCCATATACACTGTTGTTACATTTAGCAAATAAAATCAGAATTTGACTTATCACTCTAAGTTCTTAGTACCTCAGCTACTGTGCTACCTATAATAATAATAATAACAATAATAATAATAACAATACTAATAATAATAATAATCATTTTTATGATTCTTATTGTAATGTTTGACATAATGAACAAATTAAAACCATCTACACCAGGAATATATTAATAATACATTTTATTTAGTATAGTAACTTTCACGGAAATAAATGCATTAATAAAATCAAAGGCAATACAGCGATAGAAACAAGAGCCACACCATAAAAGGAAAAGAAAAGACTAAAACATAGACTAAATATTGCATCTGTTCCAATTATTTTTGCCTCTACTCTTTGCCTCGTTGTTCATTCAAAGTGCTCGTTGTTGCAGATGCTAAAGGCTCTATCCGAGAGATTATCCTGCCGAAGGGTTTGGATTTGGACCGGCCAAAGAGAACTCGCACCTCCTTCACTGCAGAGCAGCTGTACCGGTTAGAGATGGAGTTTCAGAGATGCCAGTATGTGGTTGGGAGGGAACGGACAGAACTGGCCCGTCAGCTTAATCTGTCTGAAACTCAGGTATGTATGCACTGCAATTGTTTCTTCCAGTTTTTTTTTTTATGTTATTTATTGCATGCAAACTGGACAATCTTCTGTGTGAAAGACATAATGGAGAGTGTTGTTTTAATCGGAATTGCAATGTATAGTGGGAATTTAATAATTTCCTTTTTGTGTCTGTTTTCACAACAAATACTACCATGTATTTTGACTTCACATGATTATGTTACAATGTATTAGAACCACTTGCTTTGTCACAGAGGAACGTGAATTTACCCATCCAATCAAATTAATTTAATTTCATTCGTAAGCTTTGACACAAATAAATAATTAAGTCCATTTTATACAGAGCAGTTTAGTTTAAAGGTGCAATCATTTTTCATCCATATACCAAAATACTATACTTGCACACATATTTACAGTTTGAGTCAAGATACAGTATAATAAGAATTTTGTGTTTCACAATTGATCATCATTTAAAAACATAGACCTGTTTTACAAGCACTACAGATGTCAACAAATCTTTAATGGCACCAATAATCATAAAAAACTGTAGCTGCTGTGGAGTGCTGGTATTCAGAGAGCTCTCAGTTCATTTAGGAGTGCTCGCAGGTTCCAGTTCAGTGTTTTAGATATGAGCGCCTGGGCAAACTGTTGGTTTGTATTTAGATCATGAATTGCACCTTTATGGATTTCCCACAGAAATAGTTCTAATTGTATGTCTGCCTTTAAAACAAAAGCATTAGGCTCCTGCATAAATCTAATATAGCATCAATGTAGTTAACAGAGTGTTTGGCGTTATTACCCAGAGCTGCTCAAATGGAAGCTGCCTTGGGAAAAAGCCCTGACTTTCTCCTCATGTCATACGTGTGGGGTCAGCAGCAGGTCATGCAACGTCCGCCGTGGATGAACAGCATATGCACCCTGTGTTTATCACCCGTTTCTAAAGCAAGTCACCCAGTTACGCAGTATGATTTAGACTCAAGAGAACCACTGCGGTCTGCCTCAAAGTTTTGGTGTATTTTCAGCTCGAGTTTCATGCTTCTATTTGTTTATTTTTTTCAAATGTGCAAAGCGGCTAATAGTGCCATCAGCTTGGTCTTTGTGCTAATGTGTTGTGGCTTTCAATGCGGCGGAAGGAAGTTGACCTTGGGTAGAGGTCTGCGAGAGGTCAACCTTTTCTCACAAAACGACACCACAACTGACAACTTTAATCTGTCTGTAGACGTACAACACACTCACTGTTCCTTTTATTAACAGCTGTGCACATGTTGCTTTTTTGCTTTTTACATTTTAAATGTTTTAATGTTTCTCTTTTCCATTTCCTCCACACAAATGCTTATTTTTTTTATTTTTACATAAAAACAAATTAATAAGCATCTGGAGATGTTATTTTGCACAAAGGTGAAACAGAACCTTTCATTCCTAGTGAGGCAGGACAAAGGCTTTAGGATTCTCTTCTAGTGTCTGCTTCTTGTCCTCATGAAATGCTTTTTAATGACAACATAGTGAAATTAACATTTTGTTCCCTGGTACTCACAGGCTGTTACATTAAAGGATGACCGCCATTTGCTGTGTGAACACCTAATCATCTTTGTTTGAGCTCCCAGCATCACCTTGTTTTCATTGCACTGAGAATGTAACCTCTAAAATGAACAAGATGTTCCTTGTGAGCCGTTTTTGCGTGGCAAACAGAAAACATTGGTTTGGGCGGCAGGACTTCTTGCAATGACATGGATTTTAATAGCTACTGAGGAGTTAAACCACCCACTGAAGAAAAAAAATTCAAATGTGATTGGACTAGCCATAGGATTGAGCTAGTGGCTTGCTGCTGATTGGTACATATACAGTTAGTTCCGTATGAAAGCAGTCAGGTGTGATGACAGAAGATTAATAAGCAAAATTCACAGAAAACCCTCTATTTGTATCAGTTTTGACATTTATTCAATTGCGGTTATATAAAACTGAACAATGTGTCAGAATAACTAAATGGATCTGAGTCAGATGTATGATCTGACCTAATTGTTAATTTATCACTAAGAGTGCATTCTTTTCTCCATCCCTGGGTATGGGAATATAGAGAATGAGCTTTATTTTCTTTACCTTAATACTCCAGTAACTGCTGGATATACTGTTTCAGCTAATAAACAGTCTACCCTCAAAATCTCCTAACTGTGGGAAACATTTCTGAAACAAACTTTTATCCAAGTTAAATGGAGATTAATAAATTGTAAGAATTTGGAAATTTTCAGAAACTACAAGAACGATTTAGATTTTATCATATTCTGAGATGTAATCATTAGAGGTGGGTATCACCATTGCAGCATTAAGAATTCATATAACAAAACATCTATACTTGGTGTTTGTGTATTGATACAATATCACCACACAAAATATTGCAATACTATGCAGTATTGATTTTTTTCTCACATCCCTGTAAATATGGCAGCCTTTTTAAAGTTTTAAGGTAGAAATATGATGTTTTAGGGCCAGGAAGGTACAGGTTATTAAAGTGATGGTGGCCATTTTGAATTTTGAAGTAGGGAAAATAAACATTTTCAGGAACAGTGAAACGAACTTTCGGTGAATGTGTTATTCACTGTGTTCATACCTTTAAAATGTGTCATTTATCTATGAAAGTGGACTGTAAACTTTAGGGCTAAAAATGATTTTTAAATGTCACGTAGATTTCCACTTAAACAATTGGTTGTTAAGTCTTTAAAATGTTAAAAAAAATAAGTGAGAAAAACAACTAAAATATCACAAGAACTCAAGGAGACATACTTATATTGGTTGTTTTGTCTATTCAAAAACTATACTAAGATATTTAATTTATTATAATCTAAAACAGAGAAAAGCAGCAACATTTGAGAATTTGACTCCAGCATGTGTTTGGATTATTTGCTCAGTAATTTAATAAAACAATTAAATAATTATCAAATTATTGCCAATTGATTTTTTTTCACTGTCAGCTGAACCATTTTGCAACATAATCGCAACAATTAATAAGCAATACAAAACTAATAAACAATAAAATAAATGTATCTTTTTTTATTGGCAGATTTGTCTATGTATTTTTAAAAAAAAAAATAGAAAAGTTACACATAGGAGCTGGCTATTTGGATTTGAGCTCATGCTTGAACCTTTTGTAGTGTAAGAGGCTGAGACAGTTTATCAGTGTTGAACATATGAAAGGCTCTCTGAGCAAGTTTTGATTGAATTAGCCTCCTGTATGATGGTGGATCCCAGTGAGCCCTCTCTGCCATGACTGAATTAAATCACCGCAGCTTTTGATCAGTCACAGTCTTCAATCATTACCTGGTTGACTGTGTGTGTGTGTGTGTGTGTTTGTGTGTGTGTGCGTGTGTGTACGTGTACGTGTGCCTGTAAGCATATCCAATGCATAATCTGAAAGTGCAACAAAGGTCCTCGGATGGACTCGAACCAGCAAAGTAGCTGTAATGTTGCATGCACTGTAACTATTCGGCCACTAAGGTGCTCTGATCACATGTATCAGTGAATATGAATTATTGCATTTCTCTGATTGCCTCACCAACGTTAGCATTTTTTTCAAGTATTGTTGTATTCAATCTAATAACCTGTCCCATAAAGGCAATGTTACACATTACATTTAGCATGTGCCTCTGAAGGCCCTTTCTCTTATATGTATTCCTCTGCAGGTGAAAGTCTGGTTCCAGAATCGGCGTACTAAGCAGAAGAAGGACCAGGGGAAGGACTCTGAGCTGCGTTCAGTGGTTTCAGAAACAGCAGCAACCTGCAGTGTCCTCAGACTACTGGAGCAGGGTCGGCTGCTGACGCCTCCAGGCCTACCGGGCCTCCTACCCCACTGTGGCAGCAGCACACTGGGCTCCGCTCTGCGCCCTCACTCAATGGCCATGGCCAGCAATGGCAGCAGTAGCAGCAGCGGCGGTGGCAGCACTAGCACAGCGGGGGGCAGCCCTCCTCTCCCTGCCGTCACCAGCTCAGGGACGGTGGCAAGTCTGCAGAGTTCACCTGCGGCTCATGGCCTTTTCAGCTTCCCGATGCCCTCCTTACTCAGCGGAGTCACCACCCGCATTTCCTCCAACCCCCTGTCAATGGCCGGCTCGCTGGCTGGCAACCTGCAGGAACTTTCTGCCCGCTACCTGAGCTCCTCTGCTTTTGAGCCTTACTCGCGGACCAATGGCAAAGAATCCATGGACAAGAAAATTCTGGAATGATGCTTTGTTTTGACATAGATGGATTCCTGTTTCCTCTGGACACATTTTGGTTGTTTTCTTGGCTTTTACTCTCTTTGGTTTTGCTCATTCTCTTTCATTTGTCTGTGTCATGTTCTGTAGCAGTTCATGTATTCCAGTTGCACATCTGATGCCTTGTACAAGGAAGAAAACAAAGACCTACACTAGCTCATCTAACAAAGACAGGGTGGTGGTGGAAAGATTTTTGCACAAAGTATTCATACAGGACTTTGTTCCAGAGATTTAGAGACACTCTGACACTCTGAGGAGATTACTAAGGGATCCTTCAGGTTTCTGTTAAATAAAGGTATAGTCCTATCTATTAATCCAAAACAATAACAGACACAGGTGCCCGGAGAATATGGCTGCTTCATACCACAACAGCTCTATCTCTGCAAGATAAGTGGTACATAGTGTACAGCAGTAAGTAAAGGACTGGTGACAGAAAGTGTAAAGTGATGGTATCTTTCTGAATTGTGTTTTATTATTTGATTGTGTTGGCTAGATGCAAGTCACTGAAGTGAGTAGATGTAGAGAAAGAAAGCGAGTTGTCAAACACCTGAGCAGCAGTTTGTGAGACCCAATCAGCAAATAAATAACTAAAAAAATAAAAAAATTAAATCCAGCATAATGAATGAACAAGTAAGGCCTATTTCTCAACACAGAATTGGGAAGAAAAAAAAAGTGCCTGTTTGAAGGTCACTGCAAGGCCAATGTCAGCACGAAACCCACTGCATCTGACGTATGAACGCAATTTGCTTATGCAGATGCCTCACAAAAAGTCAGCTTACAAAAAGATCTTTTGTATATGCGTTTGTATTAAGTTTGGACCAAACCAAAGCATAATCCAGAGAAGGTGTTGTCATATAGTATGATGGTTCAATTGTTCAGTGTTGTTTTGGTTTGGTGAGGATTTTAACATTTTACAACAAAACACTTTGTGGCGTTTTCATCTTTAAGATGCAGTACCTGACTTTTTTTTGGTCTGTGATTTTAATACCACTGTGAGTTCTCAGAGTATTGGTGTACAGTTTCTATTCCATGCGGGAGGTAAGCACAGGAATGAGTTGCTGAAGAGAATCTTTTCAGCATTAGTAAGCTGCTTGCTTTGTTGAACACTACAAGTTAACAGGTTTTTCAATCATTAAGACAATACAATAACCTTTACTTCCTATGTGAAATTTTAAAAATCCACAGCCTTCATCAAAGACTGATGCATGTGGAGACTGAATGGAATTATTGTAGTATAAAAGTACTGGAAATGAGAAATGTACCTTATTTTATTGTAAATTATTCACTTCTGTATCTAATAGATTATTAGTATATCTGGAAGATAATGAATGAATGAATGTATTAGTGGGGTTAAGGAATCAATCAAAAGCTCTTTGGTGCTGTTATTGTGAAATATCTTGAAATTTGTGAAACGTGTGGTACAAATGTGCATATATATATATGGCTACAGACAAAGACAAATGTGTTTTTCATTTTTCTGACATACATGTTGCTGTGAATCAAGTTATGATAAATTTCATGACTGTTATACTTCAAACACCATGGCCTGATTGTATGCTCCTCAGAGTTTGTCTTTTTCACTATTTTTGGTAATGTGGCTTACAATGTGATAAGCACTAATCTTTGACTAAATCGCCAAACTTGTAGGGAAGAGTGGGGTGAGATGAGCCAATTTTTACTTATGTTGTCCACTTTGCAAAGAAAAATAAGACAAAAGAACAATGAAAACATGTACCCTTTTTTCAAGATGTCTCTATCAGTTGAAATTATAAGAATGCATCTATGTCAGTGGGCCCTGGAAATATGACTTGCGCCAAAAAAAAGTGCTCCTGTCAGTGTGTTAACCGAGCCATCTGACATTTTAAGCATAATTCATACAAAATAATTACCTATTTTTAAAATGAAATTTAATAACACATTTTTCTTTTACAAATAGTCTTATTTCTTTCCTTATAGCTGACTTAAACAACATAAATCCAGCCAAATAAAGTTTAGTTTCTTTTAGCGTTTGTGAAACCATTGTAATTTCTGTTAAATCAGGATAGTCATCCAAATTAAAAGGACAGCCACTGTAGTTTTTAGGAGCAAAAAATAATAATCATAACAAAATTGTTAATGAAAAAATGGGGCATCTAGTCAAGTATGTGGCAGAAAAAAATGAGGAGAGATGGTGGCGTGCCATGATGTTCTTGAACAAATGTCGACCTAAAAGAATATAATTAATTCCACTGAATTTAACTACACGAGATAAGTCAGCCTTTGCAGACCTACTAACTCATAATGTCCTGCACATCCTACCTGGTAAAATCTTCTTTATCCAGTTGTTGGGAGCAGGAATGTTGTTTCTTTACATTTCTAATTCCAGTTAATTCTTCTTTGAAGTAAGACAAAGAAAAAAGCCAGCCTTTTAGATGTGGTCTGCCAGCTCCTTCTCTACAGCACCTCCTCTGTGTAGACCCTCTTCCATTGCTCCACTGTACCTCACGGTTTTTACTTTATTTACTTTTTTTCTTTAAATGTAGTCTACCTCTGCAGGGGTGACCTGTCAATGTTTTTGTCTTTTGCCGCTGATATGATTTTCCACACTTGGCATAAATGGTCGCTCTCTCCATCTCTACAAAGGGTGTTGAGCCTTAATTTTTTTTTTTTTTACCATGTTTAACACATGATAAACCACCAGCTATGTAATATCATACAGACAAACCATTTTATACTTCAGACTTTATTTAACTTTAGTGCCTTATGGTAGGGTAAGCTGGCTCGCTGGCTCAGTTTACCCCACAGCATTTGGCTCACTTTGCTCCATAGCCACCATTTTTGAAGGAAAAAAAATGCCTGGATTAGCAATTACTTACCACGTACTTGTCTTCATCACAAGCAGAAAGAAAGGATGGCTGCGTCCTGAATTTATGGTTGCATGACAACAAATGTGCACAGTTGCCTTGAAACAGGGGGTGGGTCAACTTACCCACTGGCTCATCTTACCCCACTCTCCCCTAATAATGGCACCATTACATATTGGAAGGGAAGGTTTCAAACAGCAATTGCAGTAGTACCAAACTCACACTGACATTCTGATCAATGGGAAGTTTTAAATAGATTTAATTAGGACTGCAACTAATTATTTTTAATTAATAATGCAGTCTATAACATGTCTGGAAAAAAATGCTTTTCCAAATTTGTCCTTCACCAAGGTGACATCTTCAGATGTCTTGCTTTTTTCTGACCCGCAGTCACAAATTCAAAGATATTTAATTCTCAAGAGAAAAGCAGTTTTATATTTGAAATGAGAAGATATGATATAGTCACTTTGTGACTACTGGAGAATAAATATGTGACACAGATGAGGTATAATTATCTTTCACTTTTTAAAAATACTGTTTTGGTCCCCCTCAGTACTTGCAGTTTCAGTTTGATTTCCCTTCTAAAATCTCTTAGCCCAAATGTTTATATCCTGATGCAGGAGAGTGGAGTTGACCAAAATGTGGATACACTCATCTGACTTGCCTTCATTTCTTCAAAGGAGTATTACACTCTTGAGAAAAAAAAAAGTTTTTCAGCATTTTTTTTTTCATTAATGTGTTTTAATCAGTTGACAACTTACTTTAAAAAGATGGACAAAACCAAAAACAATTTTGACATTTTTGAGTAAGATGGAATTAAAATAAATAAGTTAGAATATCTTTCATAAAATACTTTGACCACTAAATGTCAACACAACTTTTGGATAAATATTTAGTTGGTCTGACTTCATTAAGTTTTTTGAGGTCAAAGCAAGTCATGTTGGCTGTACTAAAATAATTTAGTCTGTCAGATTATTAAAGACTGACGGGATTTACTCAATAATGCCAAAGTTGGAACTAGTTAAAGAGATGCATGCAAATTGTACTCTTTTTTTAACTTGAACCAGTGAACCACTGAACCATTTTAGAGTGCAGCTGCTGTGAACACAAAATCATGGAATGGACTGAGCTGAGAGAATGTAACGGTCCATATTAAACTGGCAGAAAAGGTGTGTGAGCCCAATGTGCCGAGGTGAGCAATGGGACAGCTTTACTGGCTCCACCATTAAGAACACAACACATCATCTGGACCATGACAAGACCTGAATACAAATAAAAGGCACTGCATCTTAATGCAATAGTTCTCATCAGCAGTTGTGGATATAAACCAGAGTACCCGTGTAGTGGTGTACCACGGTAAATTATGGTGTGTATCTGCTGTTGCCTGTGATGGAAGTACTGGGGTTAAGCGTCATCTTAAGACACTTAACCTTCAATCCATGCTACTGTACTTAAATTCCACAACATTTCAGAGGCTAATATTTACGATAAGATAAGAGAAAGTTAATTGTCACAAAGGAAATTTGTCTTGGGCAAAAGGAATGCTAGACAGAGCTGCATGACATTCAATACATAACTATACATTAAACATAAACAATGTACAGTGGACAGCATGGTATCACATGACTTGGACACAAAAATTGAGGCGAATATTGCACACACCTCATTATAAACTAACCATACTATAAGCCAATAAATATTATAAAAAGCCAACGTGATCGTGAGACCGTAAGTAGGACAAACTTAAGCAACTAAACCTACATCTTAATCAATCTGCTCATCAATTTAATAATTCCACTCTGTGGGATTAACTAACTTCTTATTCAGTAATGCAATAAATGTTGGGAGGAAGGAAACCTTAAAACAGCTGCTTTTGCATCTGATGGTTCTGTAACGTCTGCCCAAAGGTAAAAGTCCATATTCATTATAAAGGATGTGTGTCGGATTGTTTACAATCCTGTGTGCATGTCTTTCATGCCAATCACTTTAATTGCTGGTTTCACCAAATTAGCTGGACTGTCAGTGTACCATACCATGATGCCATGCCATATCTAATAATACTATATAGCATTGCACTGTGAAATATTTACATGATCTCTATACACCATACAGCATCTGAAGAAAGTGAATTCTTTGAGCCAGCGTAACACACAGAAAATCCACATGGACACTCCACTTAGGTTGTTATCCATAAGGATGCCTGGATTCTTGTTGGTGCAGACCTACATATAGATTAATATGTCAATACATTTTATCCATTACAACTGTCAGACAATAATATTTTGCAGATTATGATTTTAAATAAAAAACATATGATCACTTTGTGGTATTGTTAAAAATGAAATCATCCTACAATAGTATACTTAACATTTTACTAATAATACTTATGCACATTTACTACAGTCAAAGTTGTAAAGAGGTTTTCAATTGTACAGTGTAGCACTGCAACTTTTACTTCAGTAAAGGATCAGAGTACTCCATCCATCACCGACTGTTGGTTTTATTAAAAAATAGAGCGACTTCCATTCCGCTGGTTTACAAAGATGCTCCCACAAGTTTCATCTTGTTTGTAAATTTATTTTGTCATCTGTTCTAAATTTAGTTGTGCTTCTTCTGGCAGAGTAATTGCAGTTAAAATGGTGGGACTGTCCAGTAACAGAGAAAACTGAGGCTCTTTTGTGAGCAGACCCAAAGAAAAACCAATCCTCCCCACTGTGTCTTGGGAATCTCCCTGAAGGAAAAAAGGTCACATTTACGCCTGCTACCTCATCTCAACCCCCCACAGCCACCCCCACCCATTCTCTCCCTTTACCCCAAGTCCAATTAGAAGGAAGGTCGGGGAGGTTTTTGTAAGTAGGGGGTTTCAGAGGGGAATGTGTGTGTGCGTCTGTGTGTGTATGCACGCACAGGGCTGTCATAGCTGCAGACCACCAACACATTTTCTCCCTTCACATGGTCCGGCCTTTAAGCTCAGGTCTTAGGAGGTGAAAGAAAGGCTACATCCTGTCTTGTTTTTAGTATCTGTTTTTTTTTTTCTTGGCCTTGTCCTTTTAGTGCCATATAGTGAATCTGGGGATTAACGTGCTAACAAGTCGTACATAAGAAGCGACCCTCTTCTAGCCCACTGATCCAGCAACTTTAAGCTCTGCAGTGCTACGGATCTACAGGTTGTGAAAAACCTGCACAGCTTAGTCACTCTGCTTCTTCACAGAATAATTAATCCCATTAAGTAATCAAAGAGTGAGGGGAGCGAAAACCCCTTGAAAGCAAGGGTTCCACTTGTGTATTCTGTAAAACACTTAGCATAAAGCCATGAAATAACCGTAATTACCAAATGTGTTGAAATACTACAATGTTTAATTACATCTGCAGCACCCTTGCTACTGTATTGTATTGGCACATAGTGTACACTTCAGGATGCTAAGATATTTTCATGCTGTTTCAGCAATGCCATTAATGGCTACACAGAAGGAGCACAAAATCCTAGTACATAGTAAAATAAAATATATTATGTACAGTGAAAGTATGCAAGAAAAATGAGCAAATCTACCAACAGTAAGCCGTGTCTCTATTTTGTTTGACTGATTATTCATCAATGGAACTATTTAAAGCTGCACTAGCAATATTTATATATTAACAATGGATCAAATGCTGTGTGTAATGTGAAAAGGGGTTGCATATGGTGACGACCCAAAACTTGTATCACCTGGCTGCAGTTCTCCACACATCTAAGGAGCCTTTTAGCCACCCTGAACTAATTGTTTTGGTTTGACATCCTACAGCTTTACTGTTTTGGCTATCTCTTCTCAGCTCTCATTAGCTTTCCAGCAGCAGCACACAACTGTTTTCAGTAAAATGCTCTGATAAACTCACTGTACACTACCTGCTCAGCACCAAACAACAGACAGACACAGTTAGGCCCCATCACACAGAAAGCATTTTAGCAGCTGGAGGCGGCTTTTGGTAATTGTTTTTAATAAGAGTAAAGCTTTTTGCTCGCTGTTTTTGCATTGCTATGTGCCACGTGTTTCTGTGCTCTAGGCACCTGGTGTTTTTGCCAGAGCACTCTGAACTTCTCAAGTTGAAAGTTCAGCTCAGAGCAGAAGAGCGCCCCACGTCATCTCAGCTTTTCTTATTGTCCAATCAGATCATTTGAGAGGTGGGCCTTCTTTGGTGGTCACAACAAGTTTATAGTTGGTAAACAATGGAGGAGAAACTGGTGGTAGTAGTTGTTGTACAGCCTGATGATAGACAGCAGGTTGTCAAACTACCCCAGAGTCATCCTAAAATATACCCGGAAACAGCCATCATGGAGGCAAAGCTCCTTGACTAACTGGTGGTACTTTCCCTGTCCTCAACAAACTATTTGCTGACAGCCTCTCACTCTCAACCAGAGCTACAGCAAGTACCTGCTGCCTGTGCATTTCAGGAACTAGCTACTACTGTGAAATAAATAAAATAAAATAAAATAAAATAAATAAACAGTAGATTAGGGTAAGGAAGTGATGGGGTTGTTGCCTGGCAACAATTAAAAGGTGCAGCAAACGTTATTTATCTTTTTTTTTTTAACTTTTTTTTTTTTATTTTACTATTGGCATTCAATAAAAAGTTGTTGTTGCCCTGACACCCACTGACATCCTGACACCCACTGACCTGCAAGGGGTTTCCCCAAAAAGCAAAGCATTTCTAAAGGCGGCTGCTGCCACCATGGTCAACAACTGCAGTGATAGACAGGTGCTTCGGTGAACACTGGCAGAAGTGCAAGCTAGCTTGCAGCATACTGTAGCAAGACAACATAAATCACTGAAATTACCAAAGATTCCTACATCTGGACAATTTATCAGCCATCTGAAGTTTGGTGGATAGGCCTATGTTAGATAAATGTAGGCCCAGTTTCTCATTTGGTTGTCCTTTTTAACTCTTTACCTGCCATTGATGAGATTTTCACCGTTTTAAGATAGGGGGCATTGTTAAACGTCTTGTGAAATAGAGCAGCATTTTCGTGTTCAAAAACAAACGAAGAAGAAGATCCGTCAGAAACTGGAAGATGTTACAGCTTGTAAACTGCACGAAAATGCCGGCGCCGACAGAAAAGTTTACCATTGTGCAAGCCAGGGAGAGGTTGATGGACTTAAGACTCCCACAACTCCTGTTTTTATCAACGTTCATTCAACATTTTATCAACACACTGAACAATCACTGAATGTGGCAATATGTTTCGCTATACCTCAAACAAAACATTATTTTATATTTTTATACTATATATATTATACTTGAAAATGACATTCTTTGCCAAAAATGCATTTTTTCTCAGCTTTGTGTCCAAAAATTATTTTTTTTATTTTTTTTATTTTTTTATGAAAATGTTCAAGTTTAATTTGGGCTTCTCTGCGCAAAAATCCCATAATAAACTTTGAACATATTGTAATTCAAGTTGTCTGGAAAAAAAAAAAACTTGACTTCTGCCCCTCCTCTTGGCTCTGTTGTCAGGCTCTAGAAAATGTAGCCCTTGATGGAAGACTTTGGCCAATCACAGGTTTGTATAAAAAACAATTAAGGATTTATCAAAAACAGAGTCTGAAAAACAGTCGACAATAAATGAAATAAATTGTTTTAATATCAGCGAAGTGTTTCAGAGATGGAGAGAAAATGTTGCTAATAGTTAGCCTTCTGCTAACTGGAGCCAAAGGCTCATGCCAGAGGCTTCAAGTTCATGTTTAACATTATGAAGCTAATGTTAGTTAGAGCCTTGAATCAAAGTGTGTCCTCTGCCTCACTCCCTGCTGCTATAGATCACCTCACTGGGAGGCAACCCTGCTGGCACCAGACGTCAAAATGACACCAGAAAGATGTTGGACTCTTACATTGGTAAGACATTTAGATTTGATTGGAATGAAAATCAGGTTGACAATATTTTAAATATCTAAAATTTCACAATGTGTGAATGTTAACATTATGACATTTTACAGACAGATTTTGTTCTCAATACCATATCACTAAATGTCATTAGCAGAGTTGAGTACAAAGTAATGCGTTAGATTACTTTGATTACTTTTTGCAGTAATGAGTAACCTAACATGTTAGTTTGCTGTTTGAGTAATCAAATACTTGAGTACATTTTCAAACAAGCCATCAGTTACTTTTAGAACACTGGTCCTTCAGTTCCGAAACAGCAACGACTGTCTTTTGGTTCTAATAACGGAGATAACATTAAACCAGTCCGAAAGAAGTCATGAAGCTTGTGGCTAGCTACGTGGTAGAAGAAATGCTGCCATTGTCTACGATGGGGTCTAAAATATTCTGCAGGATCGTCAGTAAAAATCCCCACAACTCAATAGATGGAGGAGGACTCGCTGACAGACAGGTCAGACTCAGGACTTTCATTATACCTGGTACACACTAGTACCACACGACTTTTCTGCCCGTTCTGAAAGTCACTATGTCACAATACATGATTGTGGAGTCATAAAATCGTGCCGTGACTTGGCCGACAGACATGACACACTACACGATGGTACTCACCAATTATCCCCGGTCGTCTTTCACGATGTGTGTGATGTCATCGGGTTATTCTTGTCCTATTTTTATTACTTTTACTATTATTTGAGTCACTGTGTCTGTTCATGTGCCAGCCGAAATGTTGTTGTAGTCACCTAAAAAGCGCCAACAGGTGGCAGGAGCTACATTTGAAGTACTGTGCGCAAACATTCAAGCTACTGTATCCTCCACAACCAAGTTCCTACAAATGTTTCACAATAAAAGCCTATTTAGAAAATGGAGGGATTCTTTGAGTCGAGGTTATAAGGGGCTTTTAATTTGAAACAAATCCAGGAAGTGTTGAGTTTGAAATGAAGGCACGATGTGTTAACTTTATAAAGACAACGGGAGCAGATACAAAGTAAAAATATAAAGATACAGAGTGATTAATAAATAACGGTCTATAATGTAGTCTGTTTTAAATGAAGCTGGTAGCCTGTGCAGTTGTGGTGAGTAAAAGCCCTGCCACTATTTGTTAGTATATAATGGATTGTAAAGAAATTTGTCAGGTTTTTATTTTGTAGACAATCAATCTGTATTTATAGCGTGATGGGATGACAGCACAATGATGTGTGTGGTATCACTGGAAAGCTCTGGTCCTGCACTCTGGTCCTGCGCTTTGTGTGGCATTTCTGTGCGACCCTGCATTCGCGAGTAATCCATCCAAGAGTAATGTGTGTGCAACGCTGTATGAAAGCTCTGTTATATATAATTTTAGTGTAAATTTATAGATTTTTTTCACTGTGAAAACATTGGACTACCGACAAGTGCTTGGTCTTGTCAGAAAGCTGTTTCACGTGATATGGTCGTGGAGAAAATCCAAAGAGAAGAACAGGTGTGAATTTGGACGCACTATGCGTCGTTCTGGCCCATAGGGTTAAATGCAGATTTAAAGATTTACGCGAAATTACTGGCCTGGCAGCTTCAAGGCCATATGACAGAATTGATTCATAGTGCAGGGCTCCAGACTATTTTTTTCCACTAGGAGTACCAGTGCTCCTTACTGAAAATTTTAGGAGCACCAGCACAAAATTTAGGAGCACTATCTATATCGACACAACATATTCATAATTTTGTCTATATTAACTGCATTACTGATAATTTAGCAATAAACACAAACAATTTAAAGTAATAGCAATGTACTGCTTTATTTCAAATGAAACAATAATAAAGTGCAGTAGGCTAGTGCTTAAGAAAACGCCATTATGGTAAATTAAAGGGCTTTCTTCAACAGAGGCAACAAATAATAAATTCATTCATCTTCTAACCGCTTCATCCCTCTGAGGGTTGCAGGGGGGCTGGAGCCTATCCCAGCTGACATCGGGCGAGAGGCAGGGTACACCCTGGACAGGTTGCCAGAGACAAACAACCATTCACACCTACGGAGAATTTAGAGTTATCAATTAGTGTGTCCGGAGAGAACCCACGCTGACACAGGGAGAACATGCAAACTCCGCACAGAAAGGCTCCCACACCCGGGATCGAACCGGCAACCCTCTTGCTGTGAGGCAACAGTGCTAACCACCACACCACCGTGCCGCCCAAATAATAAATTAACAAATGTAAACATTAAGTATGTGGTCAGTAACTTGTAACTTACTGTCAATACAGCACAACCACAACGAAACAAGTAAACAAATACACTGAACAAAAATATAAACGCAACACTTTTGTTTTTGCTCCCATTTTTCATGTGCTGAACTCAAAGATCTAAAACATTTTCTATATACACAAAAGACCATTTCCCTCAAATATTGTTCACAAATCTGTCTAAATCTGTGTTAGTGAGCACTTCTCCTTTGCCGAGATAATCCATCCCACCTCACAGGTGTGGCATATGAAGATGCTGATTAGACAGCATGATTATTGCACAGGTGTGCCTTAGGCTGGCCACAATAAAAGGCCACTCTAAAATGTTCAGTTTTATCACACACCACAATGCCACAGATGTCGCAGGTTTTGAGGGAGCGTGCAATTGGCATGCTGACTACAGGAATGCCCACCAGAGCTGTTGCCCGTGAATTGAATGTTCATTTCTCTACCATAAGCTGTCTCCAAAGGCATTTCAGACAATTTGGCAGTACATCCAACCGGCCTCACAACCATAGACCACGTGTAACCACACCCGCCCAGGACCTCCACATCCAGCACGTTCACCTCCAAGATCGTCTGAGACCAGCCACCTGGACAGCTGCTGCAACAATCGGTTTGCATAACCAAAGAATTTCTGCACAAACTGTCAGAAACCGTCTCAGGGAAGCTCATCTGCATGCTCGTCGTCCTCATCGGGGTCTCGACCTGACTGCAGTTCGTCGTCGTAACCGACTTGAGTGGACAAATGCTCACATTCAATGGCATCTGGCACGTTGGAGAGCTGTTCTCTTCACGGATGAATCCTGGTTTTCACTGTTCAGGGCAGATGGCAGACAGCGTGTGTGGCGTCGTGTGGGTGAGCGGTTTGCTGATGTCAACGTTGTGGATGGAGTGGCCCATGGTGGCGGTGGGGTTATGGTATGGGCAGGCGTATGTTATGGACAACGAACACAGGTGCATTTTATTGATGGCATTTTGAATGCACAGAGATACCGTGACGAGATCCTGAGGCCCATTGTTGTGCCATCATCCATGACCATCACCTCATGTTGCAGCATGATAATGCACGGCCCCATGTTGCAAGGATCTGTACACAATTCCTGGAAGCTGAAAACATCCCAGTTCTTGCATGGCCAGCATACTCACCGGACATGTCACCCATTGAGCATGTTTGGGATGCTCTGGATCGGCGTATACAACAGCGTGTTCCAGTTCCTGCCAATATCCAGCAACTTTGCACAGCCATTGAAGAGGAGTGGACCAACATTACACAGGCCACAATCAACAACCTGATCAACTCTATGCGAAAGAGATGTGTTGCACTGCGTGAGGCAAACGGTGGTCACACCAGATACTGACTGTTTTTCTGACCCCCCCAGACCCCTCCAGTAAAGCAAAACTTCACATTTCAGAGTGGCCTTTTATTGTGGCCAGCCTAAGGCATATGCCACACCTGTGAGGTGGGATGGATTATCTCGGCAAAGGAGAAGTGCTCACTAACACAGATTTAGACAGATTTGTGAACAATATTTGAGGGAAATGGTCTTTTGTGTACATAGAAAATGTTTTAGATCTTTGAGTTCAGTTCATGAAAAATGGGAGCAAAAACTAAAGTGTTGCGTTGATATTTTTGTTCAGTATATTTCATTTGAATTGAATGAATTTAATTGTCATTTCAGCCTCTTCTGCAGACCTATTTTTACTTGCCTGCCTCTTAAATGATGTGTGCAGCGGCGCTTTTGGTCCATCATTCCATCTGTCCCTGCATAATTTATGCCTGATGCTGTTGTTGTGCTTAACCAGCGTTTCATGTTTGAAGTGTGTGTTAGAGTCGGCAAATTTAGTTTTCCCCGCAAATTTCGGACCGCACTGAGAGCAGTACATGCAGGACATCACTTTCTTTTCTTTACAATATCTCAACCACGTAAATTCAGTGAGCCATTCTTGTCGGAAATGATAGGGCTTTGGCTTTTTCGGTGCTGCGACATCACCTGCTGACTCGTCCTCTGAACTATCGTCGTCGGAAGTTTGGGAAACTGGCACAGGACCAACAAGAGTTTCTGGATTATTTTTTCTTGTGAAAAACGAATCTATAGTTCGTTTCATAGCGTCACTTTATGGTCAAACGACACAGCACTTTCTACTCCGGCTCTGTGACCCCTCTCTGTCTAACCCCGCGCACAGTGCACACGTACTAAAACTGCTGGACGTTGCTACGGTTACTGGCGCCCCCCCCCCCCCCCCCCCCCCCCCCGCCTTGCCGTGCGCATCCAGACACACATGACAGGCACACACACACACACACACACACACACAGACACTCGCTTCTGCTCCTCCATGAAATGCAATTATAAAAAAAAAAGAAAGAAAAAGGGGGAGAGGGGTGGATTTGTAAGTCGCGCTGGTGCTCCTAGTTAAAAAACTATGTCGCACGGCCTCCAAAAAAGGTCGCAAAATGCGACCAGTTAGGCGCAGTCTGGAGCCCTGTAGTGACCAGACAGGGTTTATAAAGTCTAGACTGGCTACTGATAATGTTAGAAGACTACTACACGTTATAGATGGTGCTCAGAGCTTAAGTTCCCCTGCTGCTGTCCTTTCATTAGACGCAATGAAGGCCTTTGACCGCATGGAGTGGCCCTTTCTGTGGTCAATGCTTGAGTTTATGGGGTTCGGCATGCCATTCATTAATATGATTAAGGTGCTGTATAATCACCCAACAGCTATAGTGCTTACAGGCAAAACTAGCTCTCCTCCCTTTGCTATCTAGAGAGGATCAAGACAAGGCTGTCCTCTCAGCCCTCTGTTATTCGTCCTTTCTCTTGAACCACTGGCACAAGCCATCCGCAGCTCACACACAATCTCTCCAATTTCCATTAGAGGAACACACCATCACATCTCACCGTATGCTGATGACGTTTTATTGTATATAAACAACCCAGTGCAACGTATCCCACATGTTTTGTCAACCTTTGAACATTACGGCAAGCTTTCCGGTTTCAGAATAAATTGGCAGAAATCAGCTTTGCTACCTTTAAATCAGGCCATGTGTAATACTCCCATCCCTGCATCTATTCCAGTCACTAAAAACTTTATCTGCGGATAGATATCTCTTCAACCATACAGACAATAATTAAAAACAATTTTTGTAACACACTTAACAAAGTCATGGTGGATCTGGACAGGTGGTCTAACCTGCCAAATTCACGTCGTGGTGGGTAGCCATAATTAAATGAATATTCTGCCCAGAATCAATTTTGTTAGCTCGATGCTCCCCCTTCCCCCGCCCACTCAATATTGGAGCAAATTACAGTCAGCAATAACTAAATTTCTTTGGCATGGCAAATGACCTCGCATTAAGCTCACCACAATGCAGCGAGAAAGGCAGGCTGGCGGCCTGTCTCTCCCGAACTTCAAGTTTTATAAGTGGGCCTTCACACTTAGACCTCTCCTAACGTCAATCTGATGCTCAAGTGTCATGGTGAGTTTTGGAGGAGCGGATGATAGCTCCATACTCTTTTACTAACATTCTGCATTCTAATATCTCACTCCATCACTGCCGTTTGAGATTTGGTCCTATGATTTCCCATTTAGGGCCCGAGCGACAACGAAGTCGTCCGTGAGGACCCTATTGTAATCGCGCTGTTTATTATTATTAGGGCCCGAGCGACGACGAAGTCGTCTGAGGACCCTATTGAAATCATACTGTTTATTAGGGCCCGAGTGACGACGAAGTCGTCCGAGGACCCTATTAAAATCGGGCTGTTTATTATTATTATTATTATTATTATTATTATTATTCTTGCGACATTTCATGCCCCAATTTCCCCTCTTTCCCAAATTTCAAAATGCTTCTAAGTTTCCACATTCGTCCGGCCGCATCCGAAATTCGATATTTTTGGGCGGTTGCACATAGTCGACGTGAAATGCCGAAATAGCGCCCCATACAAATATTCAAAAACCCCTCCCCATTGGGGTTAGTTTGTTGCAGGCCAACGAAATTTGGTACACACATGTATCATACTGAGACGCACAAAAAAGTCTCTTGACGTCATGGTAAAATCCCAACAGGAAGTCAGCCATTTTGTTTTGAATTTTTTCATTACGGCGATTTCCACAACTTACATTTGAACGAACTCCTCCTAGGGATTTCGTCCGATCAACTTCAAATTGGCTACAGATCATCCTGAGAACATGCTGATCAAAAGTTATTAAAAGCTTTTCTCTATGTCAAAGGGCGTGGCCGCTAGGGCGTGACAAATTTTGGCGACTTTTCGTTTTCTTGCCATCGAATTTCGAACGGCTCTCCCACCCACATACTTGATCTCAGCAGCTTCAAACTTGCTGGACATAATGATGGCTCTGCCCCGAACGCCCCGATATGTTAATATCCCACCTTACTCATAGCGCCCCCTGGTGGTAATAGGAAGTTACCAGTTTTTACTTTAACATGTACTAATGCCACAAACTTGACCACATCAACTTCATTCCACTTCTAATGCATGCAGAACAAGTTGGTGAAGCTACCTTATGAACACTGTGAAGCTTTGTCTAATGGTGTCCATGTGGCGGCGTGGTGACTATCGATGCCTCGCCACTAAATACGTTTGGCTTTTTGATGGCTTCAACAACCTTGTTTCCTCATGAAAATTGATACACAGGTCAAGAATGGCGAGCTCTTGCATCTGATAGGGGCGTTGCCCATGAGGGGGACAAAATGCCTCCATAGCGCCCCCTCGAAATTTTCAAAAAACCCTCCCCATAGGTTTTTTTTTTTTTTTTTGGAGTAGGAACATGAAAATTGGTACACATGTATGTTGTCCAGACGCACATAAAAGTCTCTGGCACCAATGGTCTACTCCAAACAGGAAGTCGGCCATTTTGATTTTGACTTGTCATTTTGGCATGATTTCCAAATCATAACGAACTAGTCCTAGGGATTTCATCCAATCAACTTCAAATTTTTTACAGGTCATCCAGAGACCATGCTGATCAAAAGTTGTGCTCTGCATGTCTGTAGGTCAAAGGGCGTGGCTGCTATGATGCTGCCATTTTTGATCCATCGCCATGCATATTCAAGTAGCTCTCTCTCCCACATAATTCATCCAAACTGCTTCAAAATTTCTGTACATGATAAGAGCCCCGCCCTCAACGCCTCTATATGCTCGAAGGCAATCTTGCTCATGGCGCCCCCTTGTAGAAACAGGAAATGCCATCTTTTACACTGACAAATGCCAACCTCAAGCTCCTGACCTGATCAACTCTATTTTGTGGCCACATGACGATCAAGTTGATCAATCTCCACAGTGACACACGTGTCCTGTCATGTTGCAGGCCGCGGCAGTGGCAACTTTTCATCCTTCGCCACGGAACATCAACTTGATATAAATCCTTCATGTGTTGTTCGAAATTTCACATGTGTGATGAGGGTCCACCCCTGAATGCACCTGCCCACATCTGGTTACGCTCATGCCGCCCCCTTGTGGAAACAGGAAATGCCCTATTATACATTGACATTGTCAGATTTGCTCGAAACATCACATGCGTGATGACGGTCCACCCCTGAACGCACCTGCCCACATCTGGTTACGCTCGTAGCGCCACCTGGTGGATGAACGTAACATTGCGTTTTTTTGCTCCTGCCAGGTTTTTTCTCCCTTCTCGCTTCGCGCCACAGCCCCCACGTGCCTCAGGCCCCCGCGGTTACATGGGGGAGCGAGGGCCCGATCACAGCTGCTTGCAGCTTTAATTAGGGCCTGAGCACCTAGCGGTGCGAGGACCCTACTGAAATGCAAGGATTTTTTATTATTAGGGCCCGAGCACCTAGCGGTGCGAGGACCCTATTGAAATGCAAGGATTTATTATTATTATTATTATTATTATTGTTCCTCCAAATGAATTGCCTTTTTGGGAGGCTTAACATACCCAAAAACTCATGAAACTTTGCACACATCTCAGAACTGGTAAAACATTTGATATTTTAAGGGTCTCGTGTGCGGGTTCCAAAAAATGGCTCAGTAGCGCCCCCTACAAAAGTTTGAGGAAACAGCCCCTGAAGCTAGTTTAACCTACATGTATGTAACTCGGTAGGCTTATGTAACACTCCAGGACCTACAAAAAAGCCTCTTGGAGACATGCTGTAAACCCAACAGGAAGTCGGCCATTTTGAATTTACTGTGCAATTTTGGTGCATTTTTGGCCATTTCCAGAGGTCATAAATGAATGAACTAGTCCTAGAGATTTCATCCGATTGACTTCAAACCTTGGTCTGTCCCATCCCAAGACCTTGAAGATGAAAAGTTATCAAAAGCTTGAGTTTTCGTCAATGCATGTGACCGTGGGATGGCGTCAAATTTAGGGGTCTCACCACTAAACAGGAAGTAGTTTATAACTCCAGCATACATGGTCCAATTTTGGCCAAACTTCACAGGATTGATGACAGTCCCACCCTGAACACATCTACATGTCAATAATTAGAGATAAACATAGCGCCCCCTACTGGCAACAGGAAAGGTCATGTTTTAGACTTCAATGTACATCTCCTACAGAATTGACCAGATCCATCTCAAACTTGGTGAAAAAAGTCATACGACGTTGATGACGCTTTATTGTGGAAACTGTGAGTTTTCATTGAAGGGCGTGGCCACGGCCTGGCGGCGAACTTTGATGTTTCGCCGTGACGATAAACGTTGCTGTAACTTGACTCCACGTGGGAATATCTTGCCAAAACTTCACACATATGATGACAGTCCAGCCCTGAACACATCTACAGAGGAATTTTGAATCACCGCCATAGCACCACCTACTGGCAACAGAAAGTTACGTTATACATTCTTTGATGTCCCTCTTCTAGCAGGTTAATCAGACCCACCTCAAATTTGCTGGTCTAAGTCCTTAGACCTTGATGATGCTTAAAAATGAAGCTTTTGAGTTTTCATCAAACGCTGTCACCGTGGCGCTGCCTTCTTCGCCATCAAACATGATGTTGTTTTGAAGGGACAAGGGATGCTTGAAAACTCACCAAACGTGGCATACACATCACAGGTCACAAGTCCTGTTGTCTGATGTGATTTTTGTGCTTTGATGCATCAAGATGGCTCAACAGCGCCCCCTAAAATATTTCAATTAAGCAGCCCCCAAAAGCTGGTTTGACCTGCATGTATGAAACTTGGTAGTCACCTGTAACACTCTATTACGTACAAAAAAAGCCTCTTGGAGCCATGCTCCAAACCCAACAGGAAGTCCGCCATTTTGAATTTACTTGTGCCACTTTTGTGCATTTTTGCCCATTTCCAAGGCTTGTGAATTAAAGAACTTGTCCTACAGATTTAATCTGATTGGCTCCAAACTTGGTGTATGTAAGCGTGACTATATTGTGACCAAAAGTTATCACAGGATTTGCCCAATGTTGAATGGCGCGCCCGCTGCTGAGCGTTGAATCTTGAGGTCTCGCCACGAAAAACGAAATTGCTGTAGCTTTGGCATAAATGGTCCAATCTCCACCAAACTTCACATGATTCATATTAGTTCTGCCCTCAACACATTTTCATTACCATATTTCCTGATAATAATAGCGCCACCTAGTGTCGAAAGGAAGTACTTCTTATCAGACACTTATCTTTGGATTAACCTGAAATTTCAATGCTGTGGTCTATATTTGATGTTCACAAACATGACACATCATTAGTGTCTACATGTGCTGCAGAGGGTTTAATTTTGATGTCTCGCCATGAAACAGGAAATTGCTATAAATTTGGAGTAAATGGTCCGTTGTCCACCAAACTTGACATGATTCATATTTGTCCCACTCTGAACACATTTATATGACAATATTCCGTGATAGTCATAGCGCCACCTAATGGTGAAAGGAAGTACTTCTTTCCTGACACTTATCTTTGGATTAACCTGAAATTTCAGTGCTGTGGTGTGTATTTGATGTACACGAACGTGACATATCATTAGTGTGTACGCGCGCTGCAGAGGGTTTACTTTTGATGTCTCGCCATGAAACAGGAAATTGCTATAGATTTGGAGTAAATGGTCCGTTGTCCACCAAACTTGACATGATTCATATTTGTCCCACTCTGAACACATTTATATGACAATATTCCATGATAGTCATAGCGCCACCTAGTGGTGAAAGGAAGTATTTCTTACCAGACACTTATCTTTGGATTCAGTTGAAATTTCAGTGCTGTGGTCTATATTTGATGTACACAAATGTGACATATCATTAGTGTCTACGCGCGCTGCAGAGGGTTTACTTTTGATGTCTCGCCATGAAACAGGAAATTGCTATAAATTTGGAGTAAATGGTCCGTTGTCCACCAAACTTGACATGATTCATATTTGTCCCACCCTGAACACATTTATATGACAATATTCCGTGATAGTCATAGTGCCACCTAGTGGTTAAAGGAAGTACTTCTTACCAGACACTTACCTTTGGATTAACCTGAAATTTCAGTGCTGTGGTGTGTATTTGATGTACACAAACATGACATATCATTAGTGTCAATATGTGCTGCAGAGGGTTTAATTTTGAGGTCTCGCCATGAAACAGGAAATTGCTATATTGTTGCCGTAAATGTTCTGATCTCCATCAAACTTCAGATGATTCATATTAGTTCTGCCCTGAAAACATTTACATGACCATATTTCCTGATATTCATAGTGTTAGTTAGTGGTGACAGGAAGTAGGTCTCAAACACTTATCTTTTGATTTATCTTAAAGTTAAATGCTGTGGTGTATATTTGATGTACAAAAACATGATGTATAATTACTGCGCTCTCCAACTCCCTCTAGTGGAAAGAGGAAGTGATACAAAATGTGAAATATGTCATTCCAGCACTGTATCAAAGATATGCAAAGTCACTCCTGCATGCGATGTCTAACTTTGACAGAAATGAACTGACACGTCAGAAGACGTCCTGCCAGGCCCCCCAAGTTGCGTGAAGGTGCGAGGGCCCGTTCATCGCTGCTTGCAGCTTTAATTATTATTATTATTATTCTTGCGACATTTCGTGCCCCAATTTCGCCCCTTTCCCAAATTTCAAAATGCTTCTAACTTTCCACATTCGTCCGGCCACATCCGAAATTCGACATTTTTGGGCGGTTGCACATGGTCGACGCGAAATGCCGAAATAGCGCCCCCTACAAATATTCAAAACCCCCTCCCCATTGGGGTTAGTTTGACGTAGGCAAATGAAATTTAGTACACACATGTATCATACCGAGACGCACAAAAAAGTCTCTTACATGTGATAGGGGCGTTGCCCATGGGGGGACAAAACGCCTCTAAAGTGCCCCCTTGAAATTTTCAAAAACCCTTCCCCATAGGGTTTTTTTTGGAGTAGGAACATGAAAATTGGTACACATGTGTAAGTTGTCCAGATGTACATAAAAGTCTCTGGCACCAATGGTCTACTCCAAACAGGAAGTCGGCCATTTTGATTTTGACTTGTCATCTTGGCGTGATTTCCACATGTTGTATTTTAAAGAACTAGTCCTAGGGATTTCATCCAATCGACTTCAAGTTTTTTTACAGCTCATCCAGAGACCATGCTAATTAAAAGTTGTGCTCTGCTCATCTGTAGGTCAAAGGGTGTGGCTGCTATGGCGCTGCCAATGTTGATGCATCGCCATGCATATTCAAGCAGCTCTCTCTTCCACATACTTCATCCAAACTGCTTCAAAATTTTTGTACATGATGAGAGCCCCGCCCTCAACGCCTCCATATGCTCATAGGCAATCTTGCTCATGCCGCCCTCTTGTGGAAACAGGAAATGCCCTATTATACATTGACATTGTCCGATTTGCTCGAAACTTCACGTGTGTGATGAGGGTCCACCCCTGAATGCACCTGCCCACACCTAGTTACATTCATAGCGCCACCTGGTGGATGAACAAAACATTGCGTTTTTTCGCTCCTGCGAGATTTTTTCCCCCTTCTTGCTTCACGCCACAGCCCCCGCATGCCTCAGGCCCCCGCGGTTGCATGGGGGAGCGAGGGCCCGATCACAGCTGCTTGCAGCTTTAATTTAGGGCCTGAGCAGGTGACCTGCGAGGTCCCTATTGTTTTTCTCCCGATTATTTATTTATTTATTTATTTTTTGTCTTCCGCCCATATGATCGCATTTTTCACTGCCTGAACATACCCCAAAACTCACCAAACTTGGAATATAAGTCACACCTGGCGAAAAATTTTATAATCTATTGTCGTCCTCAATTTCCACCACTAGGATGCACTATTATTAAGGAAAGTGCCTTTTGGCTCATAACTCCCATATACTTTGTCGCACATTCAAAAACCATATATCCACACGTTCAGTGAATTGAGCTGAATCTTGTGGTATAGGCCACGCCCATTTCTGCCTACCGTTTTTTTAAAGCAAATTCGCAAAATGTCGCAAACCTACTTTTTCAAACTCCACCCAGGCAATTTCAAATTGGCACGAAAGTAACAACTTCCTGCAGATTTCGTTCTAAATAGGAAGTGCTGCATTTCTCCATATTGGTGTATCCGAATGACATGAAACTCAGGTTACCACTTCCCCATGAGCCCCTGAGGCTCTGTGCAAAGTTTCGGGTTATGACCACAAGATGGCGCTCTTTAAATTGAAGTATTTTATATCTCAACATCGGTTGGGCGGATTAACACGAAACTTGATATAATTATTGTCAATGACCTCCTGAGGATATCTGACGAAGGACTTACCGATCCACCAATAGGTGGCGCTCTGGTGGCCGTCTAATTTAATATTTGGCACTGTGCCAACACCATAACACTCATGGAAATAAAATTGATAGGGGTGGTATAGACTGGCCCCTGTAACTCACACACCAAAAATGACCAGCAGGTAGCGCTATTTTCAATGCAAAAGTGGCTTATAACTCCCACATAATATGTCGCACATTGTTAAACCTTCTATTTACGTGTTCTCTGAATTCAGCTGAATTGTTTGGTGTAAGCCACGCCCACTTTCGCAGTAACTTTCCATTCGCTAAATCACCACAAATGAAAAACGTACTTTTTCAAACTCCTCCTAGGCGATTTGACTGATTTGCACCAAACTTTGCATGAAGCCTTTGTGGACCCTCCTGACAAAAAGTCATCAAAAGAATTTTGATCGTCCATAAAACGCCCAAAATATAAAACAACAAATTCCCCCACATGGTGTTGAAAACAGACAGTCTTTCATATCTTGACTAAATACAGTCTGATTACTACAACACTTTTGCTGATTGTGTTCCATGGCCCGATGAGGGATTGTGCAAAATTCAGTGCAAATCGGCCAATAGGTGGCGCTCTGGTGGCTGTCTAATTAGTCTGAATGGAAGTAAATTGGAAAATCTTCAAATCCTCTTCAAAACTCATCGACTTTCAACCTCTTCTTGTCCCTCATACTTTGAGCTAGAGACACCATGTCAACTTTTAAAGAGTCAGAAGACCTTGAACTATTGGGCATGTATTCTGCTTCTACTTTTTGGAAAAATACATACGTGGGTGGGGTGCCTACCTGTATACTGGAAATGTAAGTAAGAGATAACGTTTATTTTTTTATTTATTACAGCTGACAAGACATCTAGGTGCAGGTCCCCCGACGGCAGCATGCCCCGACACGCGTGGACTGCGAGGGCCCGTTCATCGTTGCTTGCAGCTTTAATTAATATTATTAATCTGCGCATATAATCCTCAATTTGGCCCCTTTCCCAAATTCAAAAACTCACCAAGTATGGCACACACGTTAGGTCTGGCGAAAAATTTTATAATCTATTGTCGCCCTGAATTTCCACCACTAGGTGGCGCTATAATCAAGGACAGTGCATTTTGGATCATAACTCCCATATGCTTCGTCGCATATTCAAAAACCTTATATCCACGTGTTCAGTGAATTGTGCTGAATCTTGTGATAGAGGCCACGCCCATTTCAGCCTACATTTTTTTATAGCAAATTCGCAAAATGTTGCAAACCTACTTTTTCGAACTCCTCCCAGGCAATTTCACCGATTGGCATGAAACTTTGCACACAGCATCTGTGGACCCTCCCGACAAAAAGTTATTAAAAGAATTTTGATAGTACAAACAATACTTAAGTTATTAAATAACAACTTCCTGCAGATTTCGTTGTAAACAGAAAGTGCTGCATTTCTCCACATTGGTGTATCCAAATGACATGAAACTCAGTTTACTACTTCCCCATGAGCCCCTGAGGCTCTGTGCAAAATGTCAGGTGATGACCACCAGGTGGCGCTCTTTAAATTGAAGTATTTTATATCTCAACATTGGTTGGGCGGATTATCACGAAACTTGGTATAATTATTGTCCATGCCCTCCTGAGGATATCTGACGAAGGACTAACCGATCCGCCACTAAGTGGCGCTCTGGTGGCCGTCTAATTTAATATTTGGCACTGTGCCAACACCATAACACTCATGGAAATAAAATTGATAGGGGTGGTATAGACTGGCCTCTGTAACTCACACACCAAAAATGACCAGCAGGTGGCGCTATTTTCAATGCAAAATCGTTTTTGGCTAATAACTCCCACATAATATGTCGCACATTGTTAAACCTTCTATTTACGTGTTCTCTGAATTCAGCTGAATTGTGTGGTGTAAGCCACGCCCACTTTCGCGGTAACTTTCCATTCACTAAATCGCAACAAATGAAAAACGTACTTTTTCAAACTCCTCCTAGGCGATTTGACTGATTTGCACCAAACTTTGCATGAAGCATCTGTGGACCCTCCTGACAAAAAGTTATTAAAAGTATTCTGTTTGTCCAAAAAACGCCCAAAATATAAAACAACAAATTCCTGCACATTGTTTTCAAAACAGACAGTCTTTCATATCTTGACCAATACAGTCTGATTACCACAATACTTTTACTGATTGTGTTCCATGGCCCGATGAGAGTTTGTGCAAAATTCGGTGCAAATCGGCCAATAGGTGGCGCTCTGGTGGCTGTCTAATTAGTGTGAATGGAAGTAAATTGGAAAATCTTCAAATCCTCTTCAAAACTCATCAACTTTTAACCTCTTCTTGTCCCTCATACTTTGATAGAGACACCATGTCAACTTTTAAAGAGTCAGAAGACCTTGAACGCATTAACTGTACATAATTATCTATCTTTATCTTTATTTTGACCATGACCAATATTCTTTTGTTTATGAACACTGGTAGATAATTATCTTGACACCAGATGGTCTTTGGCTGCTCTGACGCTACCGTCATAAAAACAAGAGACCGCACATGCGCAGTTACGCACTCTCAGCTGATTGTAAACAGATAAGATGGCGACAAGATGCAACTTCAGTGTTCATTTGAAGCTAGAAGTTTTGAAATATTCCGAACAAATGTCGGGGAATACGCCGCGGAGCATATGACGCCTGGTATGCAGAGGACGGCAACAAGACCTTCACAAAAGGAGGGAACATGAGAGCAGCTGACAAACGCAAGATAACGGCTTACTGTCTCCAGGTCCAGTAATTTCGTCTTTGGTTGGTGTCATGACTGCCCAGTACCTGGACAACCGAGCCGTGGCGGAACACAGGTATGTGGCGTGTCAGAGGAGAAACGAGCCGTTAACATTTCTCTTTGTGTTAGGTAACGTTAATGGCGTTAGGCTGACCAAACGTCCTCTTTTGCCCACTTTTCCCGTCCCGTCCGGGTTTTTTTTATAATGATGTTTTTGATAATGTCCGGTTTTCCGTGTGTTTGTTTGTGTGTGTGTGTGTGTGTGTGTGTGTGTATGTGTGTGTGTTAGAGTGCGGCACGGCCGCATATTTCTGTTCGAACCGAACCGAGCCCGACATTATTTATAACCAAAGCACTGACTTTGTGCCACACAGTTGTTACAGTTACAGGCTCTTTAACCCTATGGGCCCGAACGACGCATAGTCCGTCCAAATTCACACCTGTTCTCTGTGGATTTTCTCCGCGACCGCGCGTCATAGCGAGAAGCCACGCATATCACATGAAACAGGGATATCATAGCTTTCCGACAAGACCATTTGTCGGTAGTCCAATGTTTTCGCAGCGAAAAAAATGATAAATTTACACTAAAATTATATATAACGGAGCTTTCATACAGCTCTGCACACACATTACTGTTGGATGGATTACTCGCGAATGCAGCATCGCACAGAAATGCCACACATATCACATGAAAGCGCAGGAACAGAGCTTTCCAATGATACCACACACATCATTGTGCTGTCATCCCATCATACTATAAATACAGATTAATTGTCTGCAAAATAACAACCTGACGAATTTCTTTACAGTCCATTATACAGATCTTGTTATCAGTCATTTCATATAGTGAGGAATATCATATCTTACCACGTCTTAGGCTTGTGTGTGTTTCTCCCTGTCTATCCACATTTGTAGTCCAGTTTTCAAGATGCAGATATCTCCATATTGTCCAGTTGACACTCCATCAAACTTTGTATGACAAGACCAGCCACTTCACCTTTGTGCACCCAGACAACAGTAGCCTAATTATGCATGCATGACAGGGCCGTAGTCACCATATACATTGAGGGGCACACGTGCCCCCTTTTCCAACTTGCTATGCTGAGATACATGTAAAAATGTAAGAATTTAGTGACACGGATTTGTTTTTTTCATTGATATAAAAATTTATGTAAAATACAGGCACATAGAAGGACATGAAATGATGGCAAATCTGGATAGCCCACATTGTCCTGAAAAAAACCCCAAGATATAGCATGTGTATATAGCCTTTATAATGACTGTGATATGAGCTTAAAAGTAAAGGCAGTAAAAATACCCCAAAAACTCCTAGGGCCCATAGGGTTAATCACTTATTGATGCTGTTTTTGAAGTATGAATAAGTCAATAAGTAATTTATTCCATTGAAATATCATTGATGTATTATAGAAAAGTGATTTATCTTTTTATAAATGACAAAAGGCACATCTGCCTAATTCTTACCATGGTTTTATGATACTACTCATAACCGTGATATGTTCATTGGTATCGTACCGTGGGGGGTGGGGAGAGGTGGGGCATTGGGGAGTTGGGGGGGGGCGCCGAGAGATGGTTTGCCCAGGGCGTAAAACTAGCCAGGACCGCCTCTGGCACTGATATTTTTACCGTAACCATCTTTTTATCTATGGAAGCCCATTTTCGCCAGTAATGGAAAAAAATCGCCTTCAAAAATGTGAGATAAAAAGTCATAATTATGAATGTAGCCTAGTTTTCAAATTAATTTGTGGCATGTTGTCTTGTAAGGTGTGTGGCATCATGGTGGCTGCAGATGGGACAGAGGATGAGATGATTCACTGACTCAAGGCAGGACAACTAGTACACTGTGCTGTAGTAAATAGTAAATAGTGGTGATTTACAAAAACACCAAAAACTATTTTTACTGTTAAAGTAAAGTTTGTTACTGTAAATAATACAGTACTTTATTTGTAATACTAGAAAAAAATATTTTTTACTGTAAAGACAAGTTTACATAAATATTTCTGCTGTTTCAATTTAAAAAAAATACAGTATTTGTATTTTCAAATTTGGCTGTGATTTTTTTTTTCTTTTATTAAAAGCCTCCTTCAAACAGTAGCCTGCCCCTGTTTGTAGCCTGGTCCCAAATTATTTTTTTGTTAATAGTGGCCCCGGCTACTATTTGAGGAAATACAGTATGTATGTAACATACAGTCACTGGCCACTTTGTGTACACCTGTGTAATTTAATGCAATCCAGTAGAACGGTTATACCATGATTTTTTTCCCCGAAGCTTATACATTTTCGGTTATTGTTGACATCATCTAGAAAATGGTGATTCTACTTTGTTTATTATTGAGGTCATAGTGAATGGTGGTGGTGTACTGGGGTGGCCTCCTAATTTTGTCTAATTGAGCGGGACAAATATTAGGAACACTTTTAAGTTTATTGCATTCCAGTACACCAACACCACCCACTACGACCTTGATAATAAAGTAGAATAATCACCTTTCTGACAAAAGCTGAAAAAGTAAAAGCTTTGTACACGTACAATGTGTGGCAGAGCTGTTGTATTGGATTGTATTAGATTGCACAAGTGTACCTAATAAAGTGGCCAGTAAGCCCCACATTTACACCACCGATCCATGCCTGCTCTGGATCTCCCCGCAGCCCCTGGTTGCTTGGCAGCCTCAGCCCCTGAGACCATGCTGATCAAAAGTTATTAAAAGCTTTTCTCTATGTCAAGGAGTGTGGCAGCTATGACGCCGCCCTCGCCACCAAATCAGTTGGCTTTTTGATGGCTTCAGAGACCTCATATCCTCACGAAATTGATACACAGGTCAAGAATGGCGAGCTCTTACATCTGATAGGGCCATTGCCCATGGGGGGGGGACAAAATGCCTCTATAGTCCCCCTTGAAATTTTCAAAAAACCCTCCCCATAGGGATTTTCTTGGAGTACGAAGATGAAACGTCACACCACGTCAGGGTTAAGTTACTCTGAGTTTTCACATAACCGCTTCAGTGATGCGTGCTGCTGGCCCCCCCGCGATAGCGCGGGAGAGCGAGGGCCCGGTCACAGCTGCTTGCAGCTTTAATTGCTTTTGATATTAGATTAGATTAGATTAGATAGAACTTTATTAATCCCTTGGGAAGACTCCCTCAGGGAAATTAAGATTCCAGCAGCATTGGATAACAGCACACAGGGTAAAGAGCACACAGGGTATCAAAACGTAAAAAGTAAAAACAATTTGCAAAATATAAATATCAATATCAATTTCAATTTCAATTTTATTTATAAAGCCCAATATCACAAATCACAGTTTTCCTCACAGGGCTTTATAGCATACGACATCCCTCTGTCCTTAGGACCCTCACA
Organism: Epinephelus lanceolatus; assembly: GCF_041903045.1. Taxonomy (NCBI): domain Eukaryota; kingdom Metazoa; phylum Chordata; class Actinopteri; order Perciformes; family Serranidae; genus Epinephelus; species Epinephelus lanceolatus. The sequence continues at coordinate 40,361,664 of NC_135750.1, forward strand.
GTGGATAAGGAAAAACTCCCCCCAAAAAAAACCCTTTAACGGGGGAAAAAAAACGGTAGAAACCTCAGGAAGAGCAACTGAGGAGGGATCCCTCTTCCAGGACGGACAGACGTGCAATAGATGTCGTACAGAACAGATCAACATGATAAATTAACAGTAATCCGTATGACACAATGAGACAGAGAGAGAGAGAGAGAGAGAGAGAGAGAGAGATGCAGGACAGACGGTGATGACAGTAGCTTACAACAACATTAATGAAAGTAATAATATTATAATTATAGTTCTGGTTACTGTGGTACAATACGTTGAACGTATATATTAATATCTGATAGTATACATATGTGACAATAATCATATGTGTATAATAACAGTAAAAGTATGACTAATGATAACAGCAGCAGCAGGAGGCATCTGGCAGGGCCATGGCAGCAGCACAACCACACACGTCACACTATCCAGGCACCGCAGCAATACGAGTTAACCTGAGAGACAGTGGAGCACCAAGGCTCCAGAGAAGAAGGGTTAGGGTAAGTGACATCCAGAATGGCCGAGTTAGCAAGATGCAGTAATAGGACACGAGAGAGAGAAAGAGAGAGAGAGAAGGAGAGAAGGTGCCCGGTGTATTATAGGCGGTCCTCCAGCAGACTAGGCCTAAGTCAGCCTAACTAGGGGCTGGTACAGGGCAAGCCTGAGCCAGCCCTAACTATAAGCTTTATCAAAGAGGAAAGTCTTAAGTCTAGTCTTAAATGTGGAGACGGTGTCTGCCTCCCGGGCCGCAACAGGAAGATGATTCCACAGGAGAGGAGCCTGATGGCTGAAGGCTCTGGCTCCTGATCGACTTTTGGAGACTTTAGGGACCACGAGTAACCCTGCATTCTCAGAGCGCAGAGTTCTGGTGGGATAATATGGCACTATGAGCTCTCTAAGATATGATGGAGCTTGACCATTTAGAGCTTTATAAGTTACAGTTTTTCTCAATTGTTTATATGCAATTTTGAAAACAGGGCTCCTTTTTTCAAAATATTCACACAATTATCCAAACACCACACTCAATTTGCATAACTCCTAGATTGTTTGCAAAATGACACACTTCAGTCAAAACATATACATTTCTGTCAAAACATATAAACTTCAGTCAAAACATATACACATATTTATAAAAATGCTGTTTTGTTTTCATCTCACTAACAGTCGTCAAATGATCACACACTATTGCAGTCAGTTACACACTACAGTGATCAATACAATATACATTTGTAAAAACCCCAATTTTAGGAAATAGCTGGTCTAGTGCTAGACTTTTTTGCCAGACATTTTTATGTAAGGGATAATTTTAGATGACAAAAAGATATTGTCAAACCCACAACATTCTTCATGATTACTTTGAGGTATACAGAGACATAACACTGATTGCAGACTGCTGCAGACTGAAAATATTTATTTCTTACCATACTCAGTTACAGTAACAGATCAACAATGAAAATCAGAACAAAATAGTAGTTTTTCTTACTACTGTAAAGTGCAGACAAATAAAAATTGCTTCTTGAGTGTAAAGAGCTGTTAATTGTGTGAAAATTTTCATTTTAGTGCGTACACAACTGTAAAAAACTGTAACAGTAGGATTTTAAATTCAATTCTGGACTGTACAGGGAGCCAGTGCAGAGAAGCTAAAACAGGAGAAATATGATCTTGTTTCTTAGTTCTCATGCTCATGCTTATGCTCATGCTGCTGCATTCTGAATTAGCTGGAGAGTTTTTAAGGACTTACTAGAGCTACCTGATAATAGAGAGTTACAGTAATCCAGCCTTGAGGTAACAAATCTGTGAGGTTTGTTTCTCACGGTAGTGCTAGAGGCCAGAGCAATGTCATTTAGAGAAACTATGTCATCAGATAAAGAGTCTCTGAGTTGTTTGGGGCCAAGAACAATAACTTCAGTTTTGTCTGAATTTAACATCAGGAAATTGGTGCTCATCCAGGTTTTTATGTCTTTAAGGCAATTATGAAGTTTAGTTAATTGATTACTTTCTTCTGGCTTCATGGATAAATACAACTGTGTATCATCCGCATAACAATGGAAATTTACAGAGTGATTTCTAATGATGTTACCTAAAGGAAGCATATATAGAGTGAAAAGGATTGGTCCGAGCACAGAACCTTGCGGAACTCCAAAACAAACTTTAGCATGTAAGGATGACTCATTATGAACATGAACAAACTGAAAACGATCAGATAAATAAGATTTAAACCAGCTTAGTGCAGAACCTTTTAGGCCAATTAATTCTGTAGCAGAATTTGATGGTCAATTGTGTCAAACGCCGCACTATGATCTAATAAAACAAGTACAGAGATGAGTCCTTTGTCTGAAGCAATCAGAAGGTCATTTGTAATTTTAACTAGTGCTGTCTCAGTGCTATGATGCACTCTAAATCCTGACTGAAATTCCTCAAATAAATTATTATCATGGAGAAAATCACACAGCTGGTCTGCGACTACTTTCTCAAGGATCTTTGAAAGAAAGGGAAGATTAGATATTGGTCTATAGTTGGCTAACACCTCTGGATTCAGGGTGGGCTTTTTTAGGAGAGGTTTAATTACAGCTGCAGGGCTCAACAATAAGGATTGCCTGATTGCCCGGGGCAAGTAAAACTCATGGTCGGGCATGTAAACTAACAACTCACTTGCCCGATCGGGCAAGTTGCTAAAAATAGTAAAAGTTAATAACTAATTGATAAAATAAATGTATTTTAAAATGTGCTCTTCTGCTCTGATGCAGCGGTCTCTCTGTCTGAAGTCACAGGCACAGCTGTGTAACAATGTCCTGCCCACAGCCCCCACTGATATTATTTTGCGCAATGGACGCTTCATATAATAACATAACAATATAGTATTTATGGTGTTATGCCATTGTGTCATTTCTGTCTCTACATGGTCACGCTTTAACAATTCTCCTCTGCTCTCTGTATCGCACACGGCAGAGTTCCGCCACACACACAGGTTAGCACGCTAAAGCGTCTCGGGCCGCATTTTCCTGACCAAACCTGACCCCGAGCCCGGTGCAGTTTGTCAGCTGACAAAGTTATTGAAATGGACAGTGTGTAAATAACCAACAGACTGCTGTTATGCACAGACAGACACGCTGCTCGCACAGCAGCTCAGCACGGCACTCATGCTGAACTTGTGTTGCGTTCAGGTGTTGTCATGTAAATAACAACTTCCAACACTTAAATAGGTCACAGCACAAAACAGCAGCATGTCAAGTGACTTTTTACTTTTATTATATTCAATACAATTGTATGTTCCTAAATCTTGAGACACCTCATATGTAAGCTAGACAGACATTTCACCTGCTAATTACTGTGCACACATGTAGAGCCCTTCTAGTGCCAGTAGATACATAGAAACATCCCAGCAGGCTGTGCTTAGCAAGCATACAAAAAAGTTTCACGCATGTGAAAATTATTTTTCATGCGTGTGCTTCACCTCCGCTGCTACAACTCCATCCTAGGGGAAACACTGCTGTGTGCGTTTTGTGCAACAGGTGGATGTGGTAGTCTACTGGTAGAGTAGAGAGAGAGCTAAGTAGCGTTGAAGTAGAGTAGAGCAGGGCAGAGAGATGGAAGTGAAATATATTAAACCCGGTGTTAATACAGCAGAACTGGAGAGAGGGGTGAAAAATAAATAGAGGTGGGCATGGCTCAAGTAGGGTGCAAAATTATAGACGGAGAACGATTGACAAATTTTTCACTTTAAGCCCTGACACTGTCATTTTTGTGTAGGAATTAAGCTACAATACATGACATATGTTGTTTTAATCAATAAATACAGTGTGAATAAAGATTACATAACATAAAAATAACTGCAGTCTTTGTTATTTGATAGCCACTTCAATTAAACAATTTTTATAGGGCAAGTAAAAACTGACTTCGGGCAAGTAGATCTCTGACCAACTTGCCCGACCGGGCAAGTGAAAAAAAACCTTAGCGTTGAACCCTGAGTTACCTTAAAAGACTGTGGTACATAGCCTGTTAATAAGGAGATATTGATCATATCTAATATATGAGTGTTAACTAAAGGTAAGACCTCCTTAAGTAGCCTAGTTGGGATGGGGTCTAAGAGACACGTTGATGATTTAGATGATATATATGATACAGGTATGATATATACATAGAATAAATAAGTAATTCCTTATTATATTCCTTATTGTAGTCGCTACTGGCTTCTAGTTACTGCTCCTTCCTGTCCTCTGTCTTCTTGCTACTCCTCCTACCCCCGAGTGAGGAGTTGTACAGTCTGATGGCCTGAGGGACAAAGGAGTTTTTCAGTCTGTTAGTCCTGCACTTGGGAACGAGCAGTCTGGTTGCTGATGATGGTGTGTAGAGGGTGACTGGCATTGTCCATAATGTCCAGCAGTTTGTCCAGTGTTCTTTTCTCTGCCATCGTCACCAGAGAGTCCAGTATTTAACAATGAGAGTTTGTTGATTGGCGGTCTTCCTGTTCGTTTTCCTGACTGGGAAAAAAAAACATTTGCACACTTGGTGATATTTATGGGGAGGGAGGGTTACTTACTTTTCAGAACATATGTATTAAGCATGGTATACCATGTACCTCCCTTTTCTTTTATTTGCAGCTGAGATCGACTTTAAAAGACAATGGTGTCCCTTTACAGGGCCCTCTCACACCACATCCACTTCGTAAATTGTTCCACTCTGCTAGGAGCACAAGTGGTTTTGCATCGAGACTCTACTGGTTCTTATTGCAGCACTCTAACAGACCTCTGGTGTTAGACATGATGTGGAGGAGAGATGTTCCAGATTTGGAACCTACTTTTGACTGGTATAAAGTGTGGATTAGTGTGGGCTTAGCATCCAGAAACCCTGATCATCAGCAAATAAATTATAATTATATACATACATACATATATATTTAACTCCTAGGAAGCTTTATTTGATGAAAGTTATTGATGATCCTAGGTGTATTTTCTGTTCTTCCAAAGTGATTGGCAGTTATTTTCACATGTTTTGAGAGTGTACCCCAGTGACCGAATTTTGGAAGATGGTTGCCTTTAATCTCTCTAAGTTGTTTAAGATCAGATTGCCCTTTTCGCTACACTCATTTTGAAGGATTTGTTTAGGCTGGGTTTGACACTGGACAAGAGAAGAGCATTGTTAGGTGGACTTACGGCTGCAAAAAAACTAGTTGCCACACATTGGAAACCTCCACATTCACTCTCTTTTCGAGCATGTGTTTTAACATATTTGGATATTGTTTATTTGTATTTGTATACAGCTAGAGTCCACGGAGCAAAAGATTCAGTGATAGAGGCTTGGCAATCACTTTTAACTATCCTCCGTAGGTTTCAGGTGTAATAGGTGACTGACGTATGGAGTTCTGGAGGGTGGGTGGGTTATATTTGGGGTTGTGACTTTGTGACATTTTTTTATTTATTATTATTATTTATTATTATTTATTTTATTGTATGTATGCGCATATGTATGTTTATATATATATATATATATGTGTGTGTGTGTGTGTGTGTGTGTGTATGTGTATATATATATATATATATATATATACGGTACAGGCCAAAAGTTTGGACACACCTTCTCATTCAATGCGTTTTCTTTATTTTCATGACTACTTACATTGTAGATTCTCACTGAAGGCATCAAAACTATGAATGAACACGTGGAGTTATGTACTTAACAAAAAAAGGTGAAATAACTGAAAACATGTTTTATATTCTAGTTTCTTCAAAATAGCCACCCTTTGCTCTGATTACTGCTTTGCACACTCTTGGCATTCTCTCCATGAGCTTCAAGAGGTAGTCACCTGAAATGGTTTCCACTTCACAGGTGTGCCTTATCAGGGTTAATTAGTGGAATTTCTTGCTTTATCAATGGGGTTGGGACCATCAGTTGTGTTGTGCAGAAGTCAGGTTAATACACAGCCGACAGCCCTATTGGACAACTGTTAAAATTCATATTATGGCAAGAACCAATCAGCTAACTAAAGAAAAACCAGTGGCCATCATTACTTTAAGAAATGAAGGTCAGTCAGTCCGGAAAATTGCAAAAACTTTAAATGTGTCCCCAAGTGGAGTCGCAAAAACCATCAAGCGCTACAACGAAACTGGCACACATGAGGACCGACCCAGGAAAGGAAGACCAAGAGTCACCTCTGCTTCTGAGGATAAGTTCATCTGAGTCACCAGCCTCAGAAATCGCAAGTTAACAGCAGCTCAGATCAGAGACCAGATGAATGCCACACAGAGATCTAGCAGCAGACCCATCTCTAGAACAACTGTTAAGAGGAGACTGCGCGAATCAGGCCTTCATGGTCAAATAGCTGCTAGGAAACCACTGCTAAGGAGAGGCAACAAGCAGAAGAGATTTGTTTGGGCCAAGAAACACAAGGAATGGACATTAGACCAGTGGAAATCTGTGCTTTGGTCTGATGAGTCCAAATTTGAGATCTTTGGTTCCAAGCGCCGTGTCTTTGTGAGACGCAGAAAAGGTGAACGGATGGATTCCACATGCCTGGTTCCCACTGTGAAGCATGGAGGAGGAGGTGTGATGGTGTGGGGGTGTTTTGCTGGTGACACTGTTGGGGAATTATTCAAAATTGAAGGCACACTGAACCAGCATGGCTACCACAGCATCCTGCAGCGACATGCCATCCCATCCAGTTTGCGTTTAGTTGGACGATCATTTATTTTTCAACAGGACAATGACCCCAAACACACCTCCAGGCTGTGTAAGGGCTATTTGACCAAGAAGGAGAGTGATGGAGTGCTGCGGCAGATGACCTGGCCTCCACAGTCACCGGACCTGAACCCAATCGAGATGGTTTGGGGTGAGCTGGACCACAGAGTGAAGGCAAAGGGGCCAACAAGTGCTAAACACCTCTGGGAACTCCTTCAAGACTGTTGGAAAACCATTTCAGGTGACTACCTCTTGAAGCTCATCGAGAGAATGCCAAGAGTGTGCAAAGCAGTAATCAGAGCAAAGGGTGGCTGTAGGATGATGTATTTTCAAATTCAGCTTTTTTTTCTTGCCTTCTCCATCTTTCTGCGGACCCCAGCTTTGAGACATAACATTACAAGGTAGCAGTATGTCAATGTTGCAATTACCGCATTTACAGCTGCTCACAAGTGGTAAAAAAAAAAAAAGAGAAATCTAGTAATTTAGTTTTAAAGGAAAAGTGCCAACACAATCAGAAAAAGCCAGCATACCAGAGATGATTAGTTTTATGTGTGTGTTAGTTACAGAGAAAGAGATAGCCTACGTTTAGCCTTTCTTAGCAAGACTGCATGCAACAGAGAAATGCAAGAGTAGCTTTATCCAAAGTAAAAAAGAAATACATTATCCAACAACTCTAAAGCTGTTGCACTGAGTGAACATGGATTAACCTTTTATATTTGAGTATCCTGTTAATGTGTTTGAGCATGTAAATAATGTATCCTGTTTTCAGAAATCTGGGTCTATGCAGGGGCAAGAGGGGGCAATGCCCCCTTAAACAAATGTCTTGCCCCCTCAAATCAAATCCGCCGAAAAAGGCACAAAACATAAAAGTTTTCTCATCTATCTCCACTCCACGCTGTGTGCCGGCTGTGTGTGATCTACTGTCTGCAGTCGGCAGAGACCCTCCCCCCAGTAAACACCCAATCACTGTTTAGTATGCAAATGAGCCAAGATGCATCGGCGTCAGGTTTCTCGTCTCAGTGACGCAGAATGCAGCAGTAATGTGAAGCTCCGTTAAACTCGTCGTAGCGTCTCGTGTCGTGAGATACTTAATATATAGTTAACAACAAAAAACAAGTAAATATAGTAGTGTGAGCATAGAGTGTGAGCCTGTCAGTGCGAATGTTTCTTCAATCACACAAGCACAGCGAGAGATGAGTGCCAGCTGCATGTCCCATACTGAGGACAAATGCCCTGTTTGTGCCAGACCCATACATAAAGCCCCGCCCAGCCTCTAGTTCTGCACAGCGATTTTTATAAAGCTTTTATTATCGTTTCACTCCTGCAGCTTTCATCAGCTTCTAAGGAGAGTGGAGTGAAGAGAAATCTGTTAAAGAGCTAACAAAAAAAAAACAAAAAACAACAAAAAAATGACAAAACAAAACAAAAAAATATAAAATGTTCTGCTCTGGCCTATATCTGTTGTGTTTGTTAGTTCTGTTAGTTTGAGAAGTTTTTTTTTCATAAGACTAGCCTTGGTAAATATTGGCTATAGTGAGGTTATTGTAATTAGCCTATTAGGTTCAAATTTATTTCATATGTCTAGATGCCTAATGGCCATCCAATAAGATAAATGTTAAGATGTTGGTTGTGCCTGGATGAAGCATATTTTTATTGTATTTTTTCTTAATTTTTATTTCATTTTTTGTTTATTTTATTTTTCAGTTTTCCTCCCTGAGGGATTGCCACCTTATTGTGGTCAGGGGGTCTTAGGGTAGAGGTCTGACAAAGTGCAATCCATTTCTTTAGGTTGGGGGTTGGACACACAGTTAACAACAACCCAATTCCATGTAGAAAACACTGTTATCAACAACAACAACAAAACAAGCGGCGAGCACATTTGAGACAATGGTGCTTTGACACCCTCTATAGGGCACTCAGACAGCGTCCCCACATCCTGCGAGTGAGTGAGTGAGTGAGTGAGTGAGTGACCTTTATTTGTCAGCTCTACCTATGGCAAAAATGTGCTTGAGCATGATGCCCCCTTCACATTTATGACTGCCCCCTCATATATGCCTGCCTAGAAACGGGCCTGATAAGACCTTAACCCGTTTATAAGAAACCTGCTAGGTGGAGCACTCTGAAAAAAACAGGGAAACTGTTGCTTGGCCGATATGATGAGATAATCATTCAAAACAATATTGGTCAGCTACTATAATGGTCATCATGTGTCCAAGATGGTTGTACTACTACCGTGGTCCTGCCTGATGCCTCCTACTACCTGGTATTATTAGACATACAGTACAGGCCAAAAGTTTGGACACACCTTCTCATTCAATGCGTTTTCTTTATTTTCATGACTATTTACATTGTAGATTCTCACTGAAGGCATCAAAACTATGAATGAACACATGTGGAGTTATGTACTTAACAAAAAAAGGTGAAATAACTGAAAACATGTTTTATATTCTAGTTTCTTCAAAATAGCCACCCTTTGCTCTGATTACTGCTTTGCACACTCTTGGCATTCTCTCGATGAGCTTCAAGAGGTAGTCACCTGAAATGGTTTTCCAACAGTCTTGAAGGAGTTCCCAGAGGTGTTTAGCACTTGTTGGCCCCTTTGCCTTCACTCTGCGGTCCAGCTCACCCCAAATCATCTCGATTGGGTTCAGGTCCGGTGACTGTGGAGGCCAGGTCATCTGCCGCAGCACTCCATCACTCTCCTTCTTGGTCAAATAGCCCTTACACAGCCTGGAGGTGTGTTTGGGGTCATTGTCCTGTTGAAAAATAAATGATCGTCCAACTAAACGCAAACCGGATGGGATGGCATGTCGCTGCAGGATGCTGTGGTAGCCATGCTGGTTCAGTGTGCCTTCAATTTTGAATAAATCCCCAACAGTGTCACCAGCAAAACACCCCCACACCATCACACCTCCTCCTCCATGCTTCACAGTGGGAACCAGGCATGTGGAATCCATCCGTTCACCTTTTCTGCGTCTCACAAAGACACGGCGCTTGGAACCAAAGATCTCAGATTTGGACTCATCAGACCAAAGCACAGATTTCCACTGGTCTAATGTCCATTCCTTGTGTTTCTTGGCCCAAACAAATCTCTTCTGCTTGTTGCCTCTCCTTAGCAGTGGTTTCCTAGCAGCTATTTGACCATGAAGGCCTGATTCGCGCAGTCTCCTCTTAACAGTTGTTCTAGAGATGGGTCTGCTGCTAGAACTCTGTGTGGCATTCATCTGGTCTCTGATCTGAACTGCTGTTAACTTGCGATTTCTGAGGCTGGTGACTCGGATGAACTTATCCTCAGAAGCAGAGGTGACTCTTGGTCTTCCTTTCCTGGGTCGGTCCTCATGTGTGCCAGTTTCGTTGTAGCGCTTGATGGTTTTTGCGACTCCACTTGGGGACACGTTTAAAGTTTTTGCAATTTTCCGGACTGACTGACCTTCATTTCTTACAGTAATGATGGCCACTCGTTTTTCTTTAGTTAGCTGATTGGTTCTTGCCATAATATGAATTTTAACAGTTGTCCAATAGGGCTGTCGGCTGTGTATTAACCTGATTTCTGCACAACACAACTGATGGTCCCAACCCCATTGATAAAGCAAGAAATTCCACTAATTAACCCTGATAAGGCACACCTGTGAAGTGGAAACCATTTCAGGTGACTACCTCTTGAAGCTCATGGAGAGAATGCCAAGAGTGTGCAAAGCAGTAATCAGAGCAAAGGGTGGCTATTTTGAAGAAACTAGAATATAAAACATGTTTTCAGTTATTTCACCTTTTTTTGTTAAGTACATAACTCCACATGTGTTCATTCATAGTTTTGATGCCTTCAGTGAGAATCTACAATGTAAATAGTCATGAAAATAAAGAAAACGCATTGAATGAGAAGGTGTGTCCAAACTTTTGGCCTGTACTGTACTTCTACTGTTATTATACACATATGGTTATTATTATCACATACATATTCTATCATATATTCATATATACTTGCAACATATGTTACCACAATTAATGTTATTATTATTGTTATATTATTACTAAAACTAATGTTATTAACTGTCTGCCCTGCATCTCTCTCTGGCTCTGTAAAGCCCTCTAGGGCAAATTGTGATTTGTTATATTGGGCTTTATAAATGAAACTGGACTGAATTGAAAGATGATATTCAATTATGCAACCCCTGCAGGCTCCCAGGAATGCTCAGTCCTGCAGCCAATTTTTCCTGGTGGACACCAACGGTATTGCAACGAAATAATCCACTGCAGCCCAGAAAGTATTTTCCCCATAGACCACCAATGTAAAAGAGATATCTGTAAAACTGTTGGCAGGACACCTCAAACTGCAAACAAGGCTGATTATGACACTTTTTATTACGAATTTTTGATCCATGGAGATTTTACATTTTCCTGGAACCAAGAAAAGCGACTTAAAAATCTATAATGTCACCATAATGTAAAGTCATAGGCGGGGCCAGCAAGAGAGACACCACAGCGCAAATTCAGTGGGCCACATACCATGGAAATAAACCCTGAAGCTAGAAACTTTTTTAGCGTATGCCACGTGAGCAACTCCGCAGGAATGAGAATGCGTCATCTTGGCATCTTAGTGTCTAGATTTTATTGCAAATCATGTTTGTTTTCTCTATTCTTCAGCCATACAAACAGAATAAGAAGAAAGGACACTGAACTAGTTCAAAAGAAAATAGCAGTTGTTGTTAGTTGTTATGGTGACAACACACATCAGTGAGGCCATAAGGTGTGTCACATTCACTAGTTTGAAAGTTGGTCAGGTTTGTCCTATTCTTACGCCTGTTTCCCTTATCAAACAGATAAATACAATCATACACCAATCCAAGTTGTAAAACACACTTAATTTAACAGAAAAACAAAAAAAACTTAATCAAACCTGTCTTAGTTTGACTTGTTGGTCATCTAGTTAGTTACTCCACTGTTCTAACACTCACCAACTCTTGTTTGGCCAAACAAACCCTTAATTCACTAAGTTAGATGTGCAAACATGGTGACCTGAACAGGGTCGCTCTGCGTCTCAGATGTCTGCTGAGCAGCGGCATGTCTGTGCAGGAGACCACAGAGAAAGACATTTTTAAAAGTATCTGTGTGTTCAGCTCTCAGTAGCTTCTAACGGAATCTCTGTGGTGTGGAGTTTAGTTTCTCTCCTGCGTCCTTGTTTGTACGTTAAGATATCTGCTTTATTTTACTGTTTCATGTTCGCTCTCAGCTGTGTAGGAGTTATGTTAAGTTACTGCTGATGAAAACTCAGTATTTCCTTATTTTGCTGCTTCACAATATAAGCTTTTACATAACAAAACAATGGTGACTTTTATTGTGAAGAATTTAGAGATAATTAATTTGCAGAACTTTGTTAGTCGCTTTTCTTTGATAAAAACAAGTCTACTAATACCACAGAGAGGAATAGTAAAAGCAGAAACAGCCACAGCGAGATATTAGTGCATGTGTCCACATAGTGTGTTTTCTTCAGCAGAAAAGCAGTGGCAGGGTGCTGGGGAGCACTTCATCCTAGTGCTTCATAAAAAAGCACTCCCAGCGTTTCCGTAAATAATGTATGGAAGCCCATTTCCGCCACTTGATGGAAAAAAATAATGACTTACTAAGTCAAAATAATGAGATACTAAGTCAAAATAATGACGTACTAAGTCAAAATAATGACTTACTGAGTCAAAATAATGAGATACTAAGTCAAAATAATGACTTACTAAGTCAAAATAATGAGATACTAAGTCAAAATTATGACTTACTAAGTCAAAATAATGAGATACTAAGTCAAAATTATGAGATACTAAGTCGAAATAATGACTTGCTAAGTCAAAATAATGAGATACTAAGTCAAAATAATGACTCGCTAAGTCAAAATAATGACTTGCTAAGTCAAAATAATGAGATACCAAGTCCAATAATGAGGTGAATGAGTACAGTTTCAGCCTTCGACAATCCATACTGTTCATCTCTCAGTCACGATGGATAACATCATTGAGGGATACTAACTCAAAACAATGAGGTAATCACTCATGTACATCGGATATGCCACACACTACACTTTGATGTGACATATGGGGTATGTTTGGCTACTTAAGTAGTCTACAAATTACAAAATGTAGTAAAATAGTGTTGATTTTAAGTGTTCTGTTTGGCTAAGACATAAAGTTAATTATACAACAGTTAGTTCCGACCGAGTAATTTGACGGGACAAGAAGCATTCCGTGAGTGCTGATATAGAGTATAACATCACTGGGACTTGTAACAGTAAAATCACTCTGCTCACAGGTGTTAAAAATATAAACACAACCGTTAATTAGCTAACCAACTGTCACACTTGCTACACTGACACAAACTGACACTAGCGTTACACCAAGGAGATGGATATTTTCCCCAAAATTACATTTGAATTAAATTATGAGTGGTCGTCAGGAGAGCCAGAAGTCTTCTGTGCAGACCTCCAGGCAGGGGCGTCGTTTCAGCAAAAGCTAAGGTATGACAATATGACATGACGTCACAGAGCTACAGATGATGGAGTTTCAAAAATATGAACGTATATAAAACTTCACTTTGGTCTTTGACCTGTCGGAAGTACATACTATGCCATTGAAAACTGTTTCAAAGGACATGAAGCTGTTTCTCACATTCATAATTCCTCATGTCTGCATGTAATGCACGACCTATTTTGGCGCATATTTCAGCACCACGGACAGCGAGCGGATGTTTAATTATCATTATATAACTTCACAGAAAATAAAGAAACTAAATTAATTACAAGCTCATTTCTAGAAGATAACCAAGGGGTCCGGTGTATGAAACACAGTAAAACAAAGGCCAATTTGGTACAATACTGTATAGGCGAATTTATTGGAGTGTCTCCAGAGACCGAAAATACAAGCTTAACATGCCGACATGAAGAAAAACCCCCACATACAATCAGACAGGCTTCAAGACATCATTTAGACGGGCTGTCTACAGCAGCAGAGCAAAATGCTTTTATAACACATAGATATCGTATTTTTCCAAATAGTAGCCCGGGCATTTATTTCACAAAATCGATTTTGACCCCAGGCATTTAAAAGAACCAGACGGCTATTTGCTCAAGGCTCTTTTTTTTTGTTTTTTTTTTGCACCAACCTGCACCAGGCCGTTATTTAGTTACAGTTCCTGTCCAGTATGTTTTTTAGTGCAAAAATACTGTATAATGTAGGGGTGAGTTCATGTACAAAAATCTCTAAACATTTAGAGTGGGTCATTTTTTTCGTGTACACGGGTTTAACCGCTGGGTGGTGCTATTGCATTATACCAGTAAAGCCCCAGTTATCTGAATACCAACCGAACGGGCCATTTAACCAACAGTTACAGGCCGCCACACCAAAATATCGCCATCCCGACGGTCCGCCATCCCGAATTCTGGTCCCTGAGTCTTGACAGCAAGCTATGGCGAGCCTGTAGAAGCTGTAGCCTATTCCCCCATGCATGTCAGCGATTTTCACCGGGGACACACGTGAGTAATTCAGGCTGACATTACCTGTTTTTCAGAGAACTCTTCTGGTAATTTTGTTAAAAGGCATGGCATATAGGTCCACAGTAACTTATTATTATTATTATTATTATTATTGGGTCTTATAAGAGTGAGCTACAATGAGTACCGGGCCATCAAATCACAGCATCGCGGTGAGAGGACACACAATTGTGTGCGCTTTTAGGCACGCGGGTCAAGACGATCATGGATATTTGATGTGGGAAAGATGTAGCCAGACGTATTACCTGTTTTAGATATGTGGCTGTCTGTCCGTCCGTCCGTCCGTAGCACGAGTCATGTGCACCACTTCACCACCGACCTGTGCATAAAAGCGCAAACAGCCCTTCAAGGAGGGACAGCCATGAGGCAATGAATGAGAAAATAATCGCCCAGGCGCTGAATCTGACCGGCGTTTAATACGCAAAATGGGGTCAAACCCCCAGCGGCTATTAGGTGCCCGGTGGCTATTTGTCACTGGGCGACTATTTGGAAATATATGGTAACATATATGGTAACTCACATAACTCATAACTCGCGGAGGAGTGGCGAACAATTTGATTCAATAACACTCGTATTCACTAACACTCGTATTCACTGATGAGCATATTATTGACCTATTTAAGTGCAACTTAAACTAACTGTTCTTAAACTAACACTTAAAATCAACACTATTTTACTACATTTTGTAATTTGTAGACTACTTAAGTAGCCAAACATACCCCATACGTCACATCAAAGTGTAGTGTGTGGCATATCCGTTGTACATGAGTTATGACCTCATTGTTTTGAGTTAGTATCCCTCAATGATGTTATCCATCGTGACTGAGAGATGAACAGTATGGATTGTCGAAGGCTGAAACTGTACTCATTCACCTCATTATTGGACTTGGTATCTCATTATTTTGACTTAGCAAGTCATTATTTTGACTTAGTATCTCATTATTTTGACTTAGTAAGTCATTATTTTGACTTAGTATCTCATTATTTTTGACTTAGTCATTATTTTGACTTAGTATCTCATAATTTTGACTTACCAAGTCATTATTTTGACTTAGTAAGTCATAATTTTGACTTAGTATCTCATTATTTTGACTCAGTAAGTCATTATTTTGACTTAGTATCTCATAATTCTGACTTTGTATCTCATTATTTTGACTTAGTAAGTCATTATTTTGACTTAGTATCTCATTATTTTGACTTAATAGATCTTATTTTTTTCCATCAAGTGGCGGAAATGGGCTTCCATACATAGCACAGGGAGCAGCCACACAAAAAAGCAGGAGCACTCTGAAAAAAAGACCCTGGGCAGGGTGCCTTTTCTCCCAGTGGCCGCATACACTCTCTTCTTTCTGAGAACAACTTAAAAAAGATGCTGGCACCCAGAGAAAAACGCTCTGTGGACACAGGCCTTTAGATCACGAGCTGCAGCAACAGGCTCTTACTGCACCTTTGCAAACAGCTCACCTCCAACAGTTAAATGTCTTTTACCTGCTGTGCTGTGTGATGGGTAAACACTCGCAAAACGTGTGCCATGCAACTCTCTCTTTAGCTTTTTCTTATGATAATAAATATGTAGTTGTTATTTTTATTTATATTGTCAAAAGGGAAATTAAAATTTCAATATCTATTTCTGATAGCTAGTCCTAATACTGCTGCATGTTTCAGGGGTTAAAGCAAGAAAAAATTTTGTGCCTGAAATGTGGAGCACGGAAGATTTGTGTACCTGAAATCTGAAATCTTTTCCGGAGCGGGGGCCTTGGTGTTGTGGTCACAAAATGAAGAAATAAAAATGTATGTGTTGCAAAGGAACGTGTTTATTATCAAAACGACCAAAAAGATTATAGCTTTAGTAGTTACTTTTCAGATTAAACTTTTATAGCATAATGAATTTATAAATAAAGATTAAACTTTCAGTGGTTACCAGACTTTTTGACTTATAGCTCCTACATCTCTTTTTTGCCTTGGTGCTATTTATTTTTAGAAGCTAAATCATTTAGGCTGTTTGCAAAACTGTATCGCGCTTGATGTGAATTAAACAGGCAGTTTGGGCAAGCATGTCATCATTGAAATCATCATATAATGTTGTGGTGGTGACTTCAAAACTTAAGCATAGAGGATTTTTATTGCAACTTTCGTTTCTGTTAGCTTACCTTCAAAATTACCGCTGGCTTACCGGAGCCTCTCCCGCTCCGTCTGTGCTCTGTGTTAGAGCCCTGCGCGGGACTGTTTTCTTCATCCCACTCCTGCCCGCTCCCGCTGAATTTCTGACCATTATCGCCTGCAACCGCAACGTGTGTGTTACACTCCCACCCGCTCCCGCAAAACTCTGAGAATTTATGCCTGCACAATAATAGAGATGCACTGACTTTGTGTCTTCTCCCGTCCTGCAGGAGAAAACACAGAAACTGCAGAGCTTCATCCACAAGTCCCCTACCCATACGCTGCAGCAGTGACAGTGACAGTCTGACCCTGGTGTAGACAGTGTCATTAGAAGAAAGCAGCTGTTTTCAGGAATAATGTTACGCTAGCTCCTTATGAAGTGTGTGTGTGTGATTGAGACAGAAAGAGACAATGGATGGGTTTAGAGTAGACAGCTGTTGGCAATCGAAGTAAAACAAATGAACAATTTAGTTATGAAGTGGAAGTTGATGTACAGTAGGTTGGTTTATTTTTGTTAATATCACAGCACCGGCACAAATAGACTGCAGTAATCAGTAACTGGGTTGTATTTATCATGAACACGGGGGGGATTGTATCCTTGTTCCATTCCTGTCATCATCTACTGCCACACATAGATTTTAATTCTGTGGGAAACACTGGTTTTTGATTCACCTTCAAGCTAACAAGATGCACCTGAGCATGTCCAAAAGGACATTACCACACATTTAAATGACTGGCCTACAGCCTTTACTAACTGGTGCTAAAAACCTAGCTTAATTACTATATTTACATAATATTTTACTTATCTCTAGTCCACACTTCGGTCTACAATTCATCTGATGTAAACAGCCAATTTAGAAAATTATACCAGTTATAAAAAACAATTCTATCAAGCAAGCAAGCAATTTCATGCTAGTGAGTGCCTCACTAGATTTATAGTATATTGGTTTATAGTATTGTCAACAGCACCACTTAGGGGAACATCACTGCCAGGAATTCATTAGTAAATAACCCACTTTAAGACTCGAAAGGTCAGACAAAAACACTAAATAGAGATGTGATTTCCAAAATAAATAATTCATTTAATTATGCTTCTGGGGGGAAACAGAGGAAAATCCAACAATAAACAAGAAAAACAACCAAAAATAATAGTAGTAGAAATAAAACACAAACAAGCAGCTACCACTGGGGCTGAAAAATGAAGCCAACACAGAAGTCTCAAAAACTGTAGTTCTTTGAACGCCCGGAATCCTAGGACAGCGAAGGAACAGCCTACTTTACTGTGCCTGTAATTGGCTTACCCTGACATCCTTACACCAACCCTAACCCATCCCACTCCTTGTGCCTAAATCTAACCATTCCAACTAGCGAGGACACTGAGCACTACACAATAAAAGGGAGCATTGTAGGGGTGGGTGGAAAAAATGATACAGCATAGTATCACGATATTTTGCCTGGAAATATTGTATCAATACACAGACGCCAAGCAATGATCCTTGAGCCGGGCTGTGAAATTATATACATTATTAATTTTTTCATATACAACTTTTGGTACTAGAAGAATAAAGTCAATTGCTTTTTCAGTCTAGATGGTGCTGATGGTTTTTTTGCATTTAGCAGGAATTTCATCAAAACAAAGATGGTGGCACTGGAGAAAGACATCAGAAATGTGCAGTCAGCATTTAAATCAAACATTTGGACTTGTTTTGCATTTTTCTAACATGGCAGAAAGGAGGACTTGGATATGACACGTGATTTGCAAGCAGTGTCATATGAGAATAAAATACTCTGGGAATACTATAAACATGAGGGCTCACCTCACACTCCACCATCCAGAGATAGCGTTAGCGGTCAAGCTAATGCTAAATCTGCTTTGCTGAAAATTCAACCAGCACTCAACTAAACTACCATCAAACTCTGAGAGAGCTAGTAGAATAACACAGTCCATCACCTACTTCAAAAATTTGTCTCCATACAGCGTTGTTGAAAACCACGTCTTTTGTTACATGCTAAAAACACTGGAACCCGGGTATGTGACTCCGTCCCAACATTTTTTTACTGACACAGTCGTACCCAAGCTCTACAGAGAAGTGAAGCATAAACTTGAGGAATCTTTGAATACAGCAGAAGGGTGGCATTAACTTATGATGCCTGGACTTGAATTCATATGTGACTATAAGGGCACATTATCTCACAGAGAACTGGCGACTGCTGTCTCACGTTCTCCAAACTAGAGCAGTACACATAAGTCACACTGGAGCAAACATTGCAGACCTACTGCAAAATGCAGCACAAAAATGGGAGATTGTGGTTGTAACAGACAATGCTTCCCACATGGGTGTTGCCATTCAGTTAGTTCAGTGTAGTAAATCCCAATATATTGTAATGTATGTTACCACAATACTCAGCATATAGCAACATCACAATAATATCTTATTATGGCCCAAGTATCGTGATGATATTGTATTGTGTGTCCTCTGGCAATTCCCACCCCTACTAATTACAGTGCCACGATGTGGCAGATTAGGGTCATATTTCTTGGGAAGCATTTGCACATAATTTCCAGTTTCATGTTTCCAGCTCATTCCAGCTCATTGCAATTTAAGCTGTGGTATAAGATGCCAAATAATAAGGAAAAAAATAAACCGGCACAACTCAGTAGGATCGTGTGGCTGCCCCTTCAGGGCTTGAACACTAATGACATGCCAAAATCAAACCTGCACTTAGATCTTTCTCACTGAAAACAATTGCCTGCTCCTGCTGAAAGCTCAGGAAACTGCAGGGTTACACAATAATTCTCATGATTTTATGCAGAGTAGAGTGGGTCATGTCTTTGCCATCCTATAAAACTAGAATTACCGCCTCACAGTTAGTGAAACAGTAAAGTTGCAGTTACAGTTTACATCCATGTCTGTCCAGACTCATATGTAGCTATGATAGTTGACAGTGCTTCAAATATGGATGTGGCTCCAGAGGAGCTACAAATTCTAAAACATAAATGCTTTATACACATCTTCACCACGGCAACACAGAAGATCTATACAATTGGCAGAGTTTCAAGGTGGACACCCAAGATTAGTGTCACCAATTCAATATCTGACCAAATCTCTTCCCTTCTGTTCCTGAGTAATGATGCTAAATAATGGTCATAAAAGTGTTTTTGCAGAACATTAAAATGTCACTATAGAGTGCCCCAGGGATGATGGTTTTCTGTAGGCCGATGTGGCGCCCTGGTTCCTTCGTCAAAAAGTCTATGGGATTTTTCCACTGGATTTTGGATTACTGACGAAAAAAAAAGCACTGTGGCAAACCATTATTTATGGTTCGTACACATTTTGCTCAGCAAGATGATGTTTATAAATGAACACCACTTTTATGATTTTCAAAGTCTAAATGCAATCACCAGAAGTCAAAAGCTAATGTTAGGGTTTAAACAAACTACATCACGGTTGCACGACCTCCACCATGTCACCACCTAACAAGTCTGTAAAGCCATGCTCAGCTTGGTGTGATGACATTCTGTAGTCACATTTAGCCACTTGTTAACAACAGCCTTTTTTAAGACACATAAAAACTTCAAAATTCACAGTGGAGTACTTAGTGCCGTATTTTATGTTGTAGAAAAAAACGCGAACGTCTCTGAAGCTTGTGATAATCACAGACCTTCAGATGTTTAACCAAAAACATTTGCAGAAAAACCCCACTGACTTCTAGACAAGAGAACCGTGAGTGCTAAAATGCAAACTTATTTCTGGGTTTTAGGACGCAAGGACTCTAGGGCTGTTGGACTTTAGGACTCATTCCTGGGGCACTCTGTTAGACATTTGGATGAAATTTTGTCATAATTAGCATATGAATTCTTAAGTTATGGCCAAAAATATGTTTTGTGAGGTTACAGTGACCTTTGACCATCAAAATCTAATCAGTTCATCCTTGAGCCCAGGAGGACATTAGTGCCATATTTGAAGAAATTCCCTCAAGGACTTAATTGAGATAGATTCCCGAGAATGAGACGCATGGACAGAGGGAGCAACAGACGGACAGTTTCGATGTACTACACACCCTTCCACCATTTCAATCTCCTACCCCTACTTTCAGCTCTGCACATTATGTAGATATACTGCACATTGTGCTCTGTGAAATCACTCATTAATAATAGCAGGGTTCCTAGAGGTACCCTGCAAGACTGAACTTAACATACAGTTTATACATCAGGACACTGAATGAGCTCTTTAACAACAGCACGCATGCAAAATGAATGCATGAACATTTGCATATCTATTATTTGCCTAGATGGGTGGATCTAAGGAGTTTGAGGGAAATCAAATCCCTTTGAACTCATCATAAAAGACTCTGATAATACTGATATTGAAAACTGATATTTCAAAAATGAGGGCACTGCTCCTGTAGGCAGAAGCCCTTCACTTGCATTAATTTGCTATTTTTTGCATGCGGCCTGAAACATTTGGATGAGCTCTCTAGGGGTTGCCGTCAGCCTCACATGGCAGTGCTTACCACTTCAATGTAGTGCTTTTCTGCCATCAGAGAGCTGCGCATGTCTCTGTGATGTGTGACTGCCAGTGTGTTGGTTGTGCAGGGGGCATGGTTCAAAATAATTTTCAAACAGTCGCTTACAAGCTATTGTGCAGAACATGCTGCGTCAAATGAAAATGGATCAGAGCTTCAAAAATGAGAAACAGCAAACTAAGAGTTTTTAAGGGGAAAATGTGTGCAATCATGTCATTTTACCTGCCACTCAACAGTGTACTCACCAAGACATTGTGTTTGTGAATGTGTGTGTGTGTGTGTGTGTGTGTGCGTGTGTGTGTGTGTGTGTGAGAGAAGGGGGGAGAGAGAGAGAGAGAGAGAGAGAGAGAGAGAGAGCACATCAATATTAAATACAGCAGAGGTATCCAGTATTTTAAGATACAAATCACAAAGCATTTCAGTTAGATATGAAATGCCTTATCAAGAATGTAAATAGTGTAAATTCTCAAATAGTAACTGGGCCTTTGTTTATCCCTACTGCAAAGAGAACCACACATTTATTAGTTGTTTAGAACCTGTTTCCCATTCAAGTATATTCAATTCAATACAATTCAATTTTATTTATAAAGCCCAATATCACAAATCACATTTTGCCTCACAGGGCTTGACAGCATATGACATCCTTAGGACCCTCGCAGCGGATAAGGAAAAACTCCCTGCAAAAAAAATGTTAACGGGGGAAAAAAAAGGTAGAAACCTCAGGAAGAGCAACTGAGGAGGAGGAGGATGTGCAATAGATGTCGTACAGAACAGATCAACATGATAAATTAACAGTAATCCCTATGACACAATGAGACAGAAAGAGAGACAGAGAGAGAGAGGGATGCAGGACAGACAGTAATGGCCTATTTCCACCAGATGCGTGTTGGTTGCATCTCTGCTCTGGCATGGCAGCGGAGCTGGATTCAATTCTAGTCAATGTGTGTGTTTCCACCGTCTGCAGCTGAGCTGTGTTCCGGCTCCGTCTCAGCTCCAGCACTCCGGAGCCCTCCGGAACAGATACGCAGGACTTCCATTTTTGTCGGACGCCGTAGCACAACACAGCAGTTTAGCACAGAGCAGATCGTGCGGGGCAGGAAGTCGTGCACAGAAACAAAATAAAACATCCGGTTAATTTTCAAAATAAAATACACAGTGTTCACGGCGGATCATATTTTCCTGCACTACACCTTGAAACCTACATAATGGGCAGAGGCAGGCCTGAAGTCAACAGGTCAGAGGTTTTCAGACGTCATTTCACCCCGTTGACACCATGGATGAGGAGATATTAATCATGGCAGTGCACCGAGATGTCTTCCGGCGGAGCTGCACCGCTCCGCACAGCAAATGCAGCTGGTGGGTATTGACGGATGGCGGAGCACACAGTGGATAACCAGCGCTGCTGTTCCGCAACAGACACGCATCCAGTGGAAATCCGGCGTAATGACAGTAGCTTACAACAACATTAATAAGTAATAATATAATAATTGTAACTGAGGCTATTGTGGTACAATATGTTGAAAGTATATATTAATATCTGTTAGTATACATACAGTACAGGCCAAAAGTTTGGACACACCTTCTCATTCAATGCGTTTTCTTTATTTTCATGACTATTTACATTGTAGATTCTCACTGAAGGCATCAAAACTATGAATGAACACATGTGGAGTTATGTACTTAACAAAAAAAGGTGAAATAACTGAAAACATGTTTTATATTCTAGTTTCTTCAAAATAGCCACCCTTTGCTCTGATTACTGCTTTGCACACTCTTGGCATTCTCTCCATGAGCTTCAAGAGGTAGTCACCTGAAATGGTTTTCCAACAGTCTTGAAGGAGTTCCCAGAGGTGTTTAGCACTTGTTGGCCCCTTTGCCTTCACTCTGCGGTCCAGCTCACCCCAAACCATCTCGATTGGGTTCAGGTCCGGTGACTGTGGAGGCCAGGTCATCTGCCGCAGCACTCCATCACTCTCCTTCTTGGTCAAATAGCCCTTACACAGCCTGGAGGTGTGTTTGGGGTCATTGTCCTGTTGAAAAATAAATGATCATCCAACTAAACGCAAACCGGATGGGATGGCATGTCACTGCAGGATGCTGTGGTAGCCATGCTGGTTCAGTGTGCCTTCAATTTTGAATAAATCCCCAACAGTGTCACCAGCAAAACACCCCCACACCATCACACCTCCTCCTCCATGCTTCACAGTGGGAACCAGGCATGTGGAATCCATCCGTTCACCTTTTCTGCGTCTCACAAAGACACGGCGCTTGGAACCAAAGATCTCAAATTTGGACTCATCAGACCAAAGCACAGATTTCCACTGGTCTAATGTCCATTCCTTGTGTTTCTTGGCCAAAACAAATCTCTTCTGCTTGTTGCCTCTCCTTAGCAGTGATTTCCTAGCAGCTATTTGACCATGAAGGCCTGATTCACGCAGTCTCCTCTTAACAGTTGTTCTAGAGATGGGTCTGCTGCTAGAACTCTGTGTGGCATTCATCTGGTCTCTGATCTGAGCTGCTGTTAACTTGCGATTTCTGAGGCTGGTGACTCGGATGAACTTATCCTCAGAAGCAGAGGTGACTCTTGGTCTTCCTTTCCTGGGTCGGTCCTCATGTGTGCCAGTTTCGTTGTAGCGCTTGATGGTTTTTGCGACTCCACTTGGGGACACATTTAAAGTTTTTGCAATTTTCCGGACTGACTGACCTTCATTTCTTAAAGTAATGATGGCCACTGGTTTTTCTTTAGTTAGCTGATTGGTTCTTGCCATAATATGAATTTTAACAGTTGTCCAATAGGGCTGTCGGCTGTGTATTAACCTGACTTCTGCACAACACAACTGATGGTCCCAACCCCATTGATAAAGCAAGAAATTCCACTAATTAACCCTGATAAGGCACACCTGTGAAGTGGAAACCATTTCAGGTGACTACCTCTTGAAGCTCATGGAGAGAATGCCAAGAGTGTGCAAAGCAGTAATCAGAGCAAAGGGTGGCTATTTTGAAGAAACTAGAATATAAAACATGTTTTCAGTTATTTCACCTTTTTTTGTTAAGTACATAACTCCACATGTGTTCATTCATAGTTTTGATGCCTTCAGTGAGAATCTACAATGTAAATAGTCATGAAAATAAAGAAAACGCATTGAATGAGAAGGTGTGTCCAAACTTTTGGCCTGTACTGTATGTGTATAATAACAGTAGAAGTATGACTAATGATAACAGCAGCAGGAGGCATCAGGCAGGACCACGGCAGCAGCACGTCGTACTATCCAGGCACCGCTGCGATATAAGTTAACCTGCAAGACAGTAGAGCACAAAGGCTCCAGAGAATAAGCCGAGTTAGTGACATGCAGTACAGCCGAGTTAGCGAGATGCAGTAACAGGACATGAGTGTTAGCAAAGGGGAGAGAGCGAGCGAGAGCGAGAGCGAGAGCGAGCGAGAGCGAGAGCGAGAGAGAGAGAGAAGGAGAGAAGGTGCTCGGTGTATTATAGGAGGTCCCCCGGTAGACTAGGCCTATGTCAGCCTAACTAGGGGCTGGTCCAAAACAAGCCTGAGCCAGCCCTAACTATAAGCTTTATCAAAAAGGAAAGTCTTTAGTCTTAAATGTGGAGACGGTGTCTGCCTCCTGGACCGCAACAAGAAGATGATTCCACAGGAGAGGAGCCTGATAGCTGAAGGCTCTGGCTCCTAATCTACTTTTGGTGACTTGAGGGACCTAATTTTTTCAATATTACACAGATGAAAAAGTCTGTGAGGTTTGTTTTAAATGGGAATTAAAAGACGAATCTTGGTCAAATATTACTCCGAGGTTTCTCACGGTAGTGCTAGAGGCCAGAGCAATGCCATCCAGAGAAACTATATCATCAGGTAAAGAGTCTCTGAATTGTTTGGGGCCAAGAACGATAACTTCAGTTTTGTCTGAATTTAACATAGGAAATTGGTGCTCATACAGGTTTTTATGTCTTTAAGGCATTTTTGAAGTTTAGTTAATTGATCAGTTTCTTCTGGTTTTATCGATTAATACAATTGTGTATCATCCACATAAAAATGGAAATTTAAAGAGTGATTTCTAATGATGTTACCTAAGGGAAGCATATATAGAGTGAATAGGATTGGTCCCAGCACAGAACCTTCTGGAACTCCAAAACAAACTTTAGTACGTAGAGATGATTTATCATTAACATGAACAAACTGAAAACGATCAGATAAATAAGTTTTAAACCAGCTTAGTGCAGAACCTTTTAGGCCAATTAAATGTTCCAGTCTCTGTAGCAGGATTTTATGGTCAATTGTGTCAAATGCCGCACTAAGATCTAATAAAACAAGTACAGAGACGAGTCCTTCATCTGAAGCAATCAGAAGATCATTTGTAATTTTAACTAGTGCTGTCTCTGTGCTATGATGCACTCTAAATCCTGACTGAAATTCCTCAAATAAATAATTATCATGGAGAAAATCACACAGCTGGTCTGCGACTACTTTCTCAAGGATCTTTGACATAAAGGGAAGATTAGATACTGGTCTATAGTTGGCTAACACCTCTGTATTCAGGGTGGGCTTTTTTAGAAGAGGTTTAATTACAGCTACCTTAAAAAACTGTGGTACATAGCCTGTTAATAAAGATATACTGATCATGTCTAATAAGTGAGTATTACCTAAAGGTAAGACTTCCTTAAGTAGCCTAGTTGGGATGGGGTCACATTGATGATTTAGATGAAAAAATCATTGCGGTCAACTGTTGAAGAGAAATCAGGAAGAAGCTATCTAAATATATATTAGGTGTTACAGCTGTGTTTGAGGGCAGATTGGTTCTGTTTGAGGGCAGGTCATGAATTTTGCCTCTGATGGTTAGAATTTTGCCATTAAAAAAGCTCATAAAATCATTTCTGCTCGGGGCTAAAGGAATACAAGGCTCAATAGAGCTGTGACTCTCAGTCAGCTGAAAAGAAACCTGGGGTTGTTCTTATTTTCTTCAATTAATGCTGAGTAATAGTTTACTCTGACATTGCGTAGGCCCCTCTTACATTTTACTACTAAAGGAGATTCTTCCAGTTTGGTTAATTGCCAATTCCTTTCAAATTTTCGTGATATTGGTTTTAATTTTCAGGTTTGAGAGTTATACCAAGGAGCGAACTTTCTTTGCTTTGTTAACTTCTTTTTAAGAGGTGCTACAGAGTCGAGTGTTGTTCGCAGTGAGCCTGCATCGCTATTGACAAGATGATCAATTCGGAGAGTTTAAAGTCGGTACGGGAAACCTCTGTTACAGAAGGACATGGTATTAAATTCAATGTCGATGAAATCTTTGCCTTAAATTTTGCAACAGCACTATCTGATAAACATCTAGTATAGTAGCTGTTGTTGAATGGCGTGTAATCGAGTAAAAAGAAAACAAAAGTTGTTAAATAATGATCTGATAGAGAGGGATTCTGTGAAAAGACTGTTAGGTTATCAGTTTCAATTCCATATGTCAGAACTAGATCGAGGGTATAGTTAAAACAGTGAGTGGGTTTATGTACACTAGAGGGTAACAGAGAGTGGATTTTCAGTCCCGTCCCATCCCACTCCAACAAAAATAATCCCATCCCAATCCCATGAAAAAGGAAAAAAAAAATCCCGTCCCAATCCCACAAGAATGACTCCCATCCCATCCTGCTCCCGTGTTGTGTTTCAGTTACAGTAAAAATCCATGTACTATATATACAGTACAGGCCAAAAGTTTGGACACACCTTCTCATTCAATGCGTTTTCTTTATTTTCATGACTATTTACATTGTAGATTCTCACTGAAGGCATCAAAACTATGAATGAACACATGTGGAGTTATGTACTTAACAAAAAAAGGTGAAATAACTGAAAACATGTTTTATATTCTAGTTTCTTCAAAATAGCCACCCTTTGCTCTGATTACTGCTTTGCACACTCTTGGCATTCTCTCCATGAGCTTCAAGAGGTAGTCACCTGAAATGGTTTCCACTTCACAGGTGTGCCTTATCAGGGTTAATTAGTGGAATTTCTTGCTTTATCAATGGGGTTGGGACCATCAGTTGTGTTGTGCAGAAGTCAGGTTAATACACAGCCGACAGCCCTATTGGACAACTGTTAAAATTCATATTATGGCAAGAACCAATCAGCTAACTAAAGAAAAACAAGTGGCCATCATTACTTTAAGAAATGAAGGTCAGTCAGTCCGGAAAATTGCAAAAACTTTAAATGTGTCCCCAAGTGGAGTCGCAAAAACCATCAAGCGCTACAACGAAACTGGCACACATGAGGACCGACCCAGGAAAGGAAGACCAGAGTCACCTCTGCTTCTGAGGATAAGTTCATCCGAGTCACCAGCCTCAGAAATCGCAAGTTAACAGCAGCTCAGATCAGAGACCAGATGAATGCCACACAGAGTTCTAGCAGCAGACCCATCTCTAGAACAACTGTTAAGAGGAGACTACGCGAATCAGGCCTTCATGGTCAAATAGCTGCTAGGAAACCACTGCTAAGGAGAGGCAACAAGCAGAAGGGATTTGTTTGGGCCAAGAAACACAATGAATGGACATTAGACCAGTGGAAATCTGTGCTTTGGTCTGATGAATCCAAATTTGAGATCTTTGGTTCCAACCGCCGTGTCTTTGTGAGACGCAGAAAAGGTGAACGGATGGATTCCACATGCCTGGTTCCCACTGTGAAGCATGGAGGAGGAGGTGTGATGGTGTGGGGGTGTTTTGCTGGTGACACTGTTGGGGATTTATTCAAAATTGAAGGCACACTGAACCAGCATGGCTACCACAGCATCCTGCAGCGACATGCCATCCCATCCGGTTTGCGTTTAGTTGGACGATCATTTATTTTTCAACAGGACAATGACCCCAAACACACCTCCAGGCTGTGTAAGGGCTATTTGACCAAGAAGGAGAGTGATGGAGTGCTGCGGCAGATGACCTGGCCTCCACAGTCACCGGACCTGAACCCAATCCAGATGGTTTGGGGTGAGCTGGACCGCAGAGTGAAGGCAAAGTGCTAAACACCTCTGGGAACTCCTTCAAGACTGTTGGAAAACCATTTCAGGTGACTACCTCTTGAAGCTCATGGAGAGAATGCCAAGAGTGTGCAAAGCAGTAATCAGAGCAAAGGGTGGCTATTTTGAAGAAACTAGAATATAAAACATGTTTTCAGTTATTTCACCTTTTTTTGTTAAGTACATAACTCCACATGTGTTCATTCATAGTTTTGATGCCTTCAGTGAGAATCTACAATGTAAATAGTCATGAAAATAAAGAAAACGCATTGAATGAGAAGGTGTGTCCAAACTTTTGGCCTGTACTGTATATATATATATATATATATATATATATATATATTTATGTATTTATATATATACACATAGAGTACATGGATAGTACATGGATCACACAATACTTACCTTAGTTGAATATAAACCCAAATATGACATCTAATGTTGTGTTTTGATGTTTATTGCCTAATTATTTTAACATTCACTCCACCTTGAAGCTGTTCAGAATGATAAACACATTTGATTTCTGATGTGGTCAGACAACACGTCATAAGAACCGGTTCTGAGAGAGAAAAATGTAGTTACAGTATTGCAGTAGAAGTAGTGTTTGGTTCCTCTGACTGATATTATTATATATGGCATCATTAGATTATTAATACTGAAGCATCAGTGTTAGAGCAGCCTGTTACTGTTGGAGCAGGTGTGCAGTTAAGTTGGTCGTATTCACTCTTTTTGTTGAGATGGTTTTAGAACAAACCTGGCACACCGGCTCGTCCAAATTGCTGGGCTGCCCTCTATCATTTGGTTTGAATCCAAAACACTCCCACACAGGGGCTGTGGCATTTGGTTTAAATCCAAAACACTCCCACACAGGGGCTGTGGCATTTGGTTTAGGAACAAGTTCCCTGTCTTTCTCTTACGCTCAACTCTCTGTTTTCTTCTCCGCCTCGTCTCCCCCTCACGAAGATCACACTGTGTGTGCGTGTGTGTGTGTAGCCCATAGCCCCGCCTCCCCCACAGAGACAAAGACACTCGATGACAAGAGCTTTCCCTCCGTTCATTACACTAATGAACCAACTCACCTGGCTGCCAGACGATGCACGGAAGTGAACGCTCTTGTCGTCCAGTCTCTTTGGTGGAGAGAGACGAGGAAAACAAACACGCATGAATATGGCAATTAATCCCTTTTAATTTACTGTGCAAGTAACCGACTCGCATATTGCGACAGGCCTAATTATGATTCCCAGTCCCGCCCACTCCCGTTGACTTTTTTTCCCATCCCGTCCCGATCACGTGAAGAATAGTGAAACTGATTCCCATCCCGTGGGAATCCCACAGGAATCACATGACCCGTGGGACTCCCAAAAAAATGTCAGCCTCTAATGCACACCCTGACTGAAGCCTATCGAGTCTAATAATGAGATAAACGCAGTAGCCAGGGAGTCATTATTGATGTCAACATGAATGTTAAAATCCCTACAATAATAACTTTATCTGATTTAAAGCTATAGTGCGTAACTTCTACAGGTCTGTAAATGTCCGTTTCACCCTAGCCACTACTAGAGGAGATGACACAATGCTAATTAAGCCAATTGGCTCCTAACATCTCGCAGTATTTTTCAATATATATAATTTTTAGTTTGCGTGTCGACCAGCGACATTCCTGCACTGGCGCACAGGAAATGCTTCCTCACAACAAGAAGGGAGGGGGAGGAAGAGCGGAGAGTGTCGCAGCAAGAGGTAGAGAGCAGGCAGAAAGTTAAAATAACATGGTGGAGAAGCGGCCGAGACACGGTTCAGAAGTGGATACCACCACAAAGAAAAAGCCTGGGCATTCGGCTGAAAGTCTATTAGCAAAGAAGGAAAGTGATCGACGGAGAAGGCAAACAAGGATTTGTATTGGCGTCGCTTTTCCTCAGTGGAGAGCCCTGAAGGAAAAAATTGGGCTGAGGGCAGACATGGATGTTGCCTTGCTGCTGTTGGATAAGTAAGTGACTTGGTTTATAATTATATTATGAGTAGTATGAGTTGCTGTTACATGTACTGGACCTAGTACTTTTATATTTTCTTGGAAATGGTGCTATGAACGTAATGTAATGTTAGTAGCCTGGGGCCGGTTGCACCAACTGGTCTTTACTACGCCTGGTCATAACTCCTAAGACGGTCTTTGTTAAGACCAGTCTTAAGGAGTAGACTTATGCCGGTTGCACCAACAGGGCTTACGCCTGGTCATAGCTACGCTGCTTTTAGCTGTGCACGTTCATGTGAATGCCCCCGGAATGCCCCATGCGGCCTGCCTAGAGGAGCGTGGTGGCATTAAATGATGCGCCGCTGAATCACCCCGCGTGCTTGACAGATGACAATTGACAGTTGACAGCCCCTCTCATCTGTGTTGACAGTTTATTTACAGTTTAAGATTTAAAGAAAACAAAATGATGGATCAACGAAAAACTTTACGGACACTGAAATTAGAAAATGAATCAAGCTGTACAGCAAGCACAGAGACGTATCACAAATAAGATAAAACAGTCGGTATGGGCAGAGATAACGGGGCACATCAATACGTGTTCAGACTCTGGCTGCCTTCATACAGAGGCTGACATGAGGAAGAAGTGGAAAGATCTTCTCAGCAAGGCAAAAAAATACATCTCCTCCAAAAAAAAATCATCCAACTGGCGGAGGTCCTCCCCGAAAACCTCAATTTACAGTGACATCATTGTTGACGTATTTGGAGAGGATTCCCCTGCCTGGTGGGAAGGCTGGTGGTAGTGCTGCGTTGCAGCCCAACACAAACTGTAAATCCGGTGACAGCTCTTCAATAAGTTCAAACAGATCTCTCCTACCGAATTGAAACCTCTCAATCAGCTCCTCGTCATTATATAGGCTATGTCCAATTGCTTCTGTCCCTAATTACCCTCTCCCGTCTAAATGCCCGCTCGTATACAGACGGTGGATGAGACGTGCCATAATCACGTTGCGCTCTCTGCGCTCTAAAGCGCATGAGTGCAGCTTGATAATGACCTTACACCTGCTCTTGACTAGGCGTAAGATTTACGCCCGGTCTTAGTGAGAAGAAGGCTTAAGCCCTGTTGGTGCAACCGGCGTAACTATTAGGTCGGACGTAGAACGCCAAGTTACGACCGACTTAGCTTAAGACCAGGCTTAAGACCAGTTGGTGCAACCGGCCCCTGGTGTTCGCCACGTTGTGTAGCATTGTGTACACGGTGTGAAGCGAGTGTTACTCTGTGTACACGATCTGTGGCGACTGGTGAGTGTTACTCTGTGTACACGGTGTGAAGCGAGTGTTACGCTGTGTACACGGTGTGTGGTGACTGGCCAGTGTTACTCTACACGGTGTGCAGCGAGTGTTGCTCTGTTTACACTGTGTGTGGCGACTGGCCAGTGTTACTGTGTACACGGTGTGTGGCGACTGGCCAGTGTTACTCTGTGTACGGTACACTATATTAAATAAAAGTGGCTGTGAGGTTTTCCAGGTCGGATGTAAAAGACTAAGAACAAGGCTTTCAAAGGAATTATAATCTAGTTTAGATTTAGGGCTGATTAACAGACTAGAGTTAAAAATTGCTGCAACTCCCCCTCCTCGGCCGCTGCCTCGAGGAATGTGGGTATTATTATGACTGGGAGGAGTGGATTCATTTAGACTGGCATATTAATCAATATGATTATCTGATATTAATTCATTTACTAACAATATTCTGTCCTGTTTTAGTGAGAAGCCTCCTTGTTTTCTCCCATTTTAGTATGCTGTTGATGCTGCTTGCAGTTAATTCATATTTGTTCTGTGTTTAGCTGTTGTCACGATAAATTGAACATCATGTACATTTTTACACCATTATTTCCATAAGAACAGCAACAAAGTTATTACATACCTAATCTGCTGTTCCTCTTTAAACTGAGACATTGTTCTAACTAGGGATGCACAATAGTATCAGCACGTCATCAGTATTGGACGATATCAGCTTTAAAGCCTCAGTGTGTAAAAATGGTGAGTAACAGTGACATCAGTGGTCAAATTCTAGATTGCAGCACTCACTTGTGCTCACTCACTCACCCCTCCCATCAGGTAAGTGACGGTGGCCTCATAGGACAAAAAGCCTTGCGCAGACAGCAGAGTTTTTCGAGTTTTTCAGGAGTATCTAGCGACGAGGTGAATATTTATTTAGGAATCTAAACCATGTTACGATATGTTATAGCTTACCAGTGAGATATAGGTCATCTGTGAGATATATGTTAGGAGTGTTTTATTTCTAATTGTTTTGGTAACACGAGCATTAGCACAGTAATGCTAAAATAACATGTTTTATGTGATAGTCACGGCACAGTGCGGCAAATATAGGTTGGTACGATTATAATATATGCGTTTCCAGAGTGTTCTTCCACAGGACACAAGGAGATGAGGAAGAGGGAGAGGGAGAGGAGGAAGACCAGGGAGAAGAAGGGGGCGAGGGGATAGAGGCGGTGCAGGAATGGCCAGGCGAAGAGGTGTGTCTCGGCTACCCACAGGGAAGAGGAGGAGGAGACGGTGGCAGCCTTCGCAGCAGCGCGAGAGGAATCAACAGATTAGGCTGTAGGCTAGGCTAACCATTTAGCTGTAGCTCTGGGATAACGTTAGCCAAGGCTAGGATAATGTTAGCACGTAATCATAGCCGTCACTCGAACTTAGACGAGAGGGAAAAGTAGTTGCAAACATGAAGCCAAAATGATTTTAAAATATCAGATTGAATTACCTGTCTAGCAGAAAGCAGGCAACCTCCGCATCCCTTGTGAAATCCTCCTCCTTCAGGAGTTCTTTCCACCTGGAATAAGCAATGCCAATATTCACTCGCTTTTTGTCCCGTCCTCGCTTATCTGATCTTTTTCTTTTATTTGGTGCCGTGGTCTCCCTCTTACGGGGCAAAACATATGTTTGGTCCTCCATATCAAGTGCGACAGAATCATAAAAGTACAAAGCAGGTTCACGCAGAAGCGCCCCGGATTGATCTTCCCCTTAACCGTCTCCAGTGACGGCCAATGGCGGTTTTAGGGGGGTGCCAGCAGGGGCCAGTGCCTCCATAACTCTGAGTCCAGCCCCCCCTGTGGCCCCCCCGCCGAAGAGTCAGAACTAAATCGTCTCAACAGGTTGCTGGTTGGACCACTTAAAGAGGCGCACCCACTGGATCATGCAAAATACACCACACTAGGAGGAAAAGGGCACAAGTTTTACAGTGTTTAAATACAGTGCTTTCCATACATTGACTAATTTGCCCCACCATAGTCTCCAAAAATCGGTCAGATATAAAATGCCTCTGGTAAAATGAACGTCACTCTGTAGCGCAGCGGCTGAGACGCCTACCGAGAATTCTTTGGCTCCCCCCTCCCTCCCCCCAGTGGCGCCACCAGGGGGGGGCCAGGGGTGGCCGTGGCCCCCCCTATAAATTTGCTGGCCACCCCACTCGCCAGTGGGGACCAGGCATTAGTGCGACCTCCCATAACTCCGACTACCCGCTAATCCGACCATGCAGGTCTATGGTGAGTTTTATCGTTTTAGTCCCATAATGTCGACTGCCCATTAATCCGACCATTTTAATGCCATTATTCCGACCGTCGGATTTCATACCCAGTAGTCCGACCCCACAGCACTTCCAACATGAAGCAGTCTGTGCAATTCTCCCTCACAGCGCCAGCACGGACTGTGAGGACAGTTGCGTTTATTGCATCAACGGGAAATCACATCCATCTGCTATATGTGACGTACATGCCCTTATTTGGATAACACATCCTGGTATTCCCCACACATAAAGCCTATCGACAGCCTAATACGCTCTGGCTGCAGATGTATATTAAGTATTAATCCGTTCTTGCAGCACGTCTACAGAAAGTATTTTGTTAGAGACAAACCATCCATCTGTCTGTCATCTCACCTGTACTAACGTTTTGCCTAGCCTTAACCAGCGAATTCATCAGCTTGTAACAATTTGCCAACAACAGAAACTGAGGCTTATGTAACAACGCTACTTTTACAGGTCACAGGAGGCACAGGTTCACGGTGCCATGCTGAAACCCCTGATATAACATGAAACCCCAAAAAAACGTAACTCTTTTTGCTTTCAAAATACAGCAATAAATTGTATAAAAATGAAAAGGACTCGTATGGTTAGTTTAACTCAACAACTTTAGTGTAATTAAATTAAATCAAACTCAAATTAACATGCGTCTGGCTCGGACGATTCACTCAATTAACACAGCGCGTCACGCCAATACAGAAAACAAATAACCCCCACTGTGCATTTACTGCTTGTTTATGTTTTATGTGTGTGAGGTCCAGCTTATGTGTGCGCACACCTTGAATATCATTTGGGACGCTATTTCATGACTAAAATGGTGGTGAAAATATTTAACTTTGCTAGACGACATTTCTCTGAGCCATTCGTTAAAAGGAAATCATTTATTTGCTGTGGAAAGAAGGCAACATAATGCGGAATTATAGGTTAAACAATCTTTGCCTCCTTACAGTAATAGCCTAATAGTAGCTGCAGCAGCAACAGCGTTAGTTGCCAACAGCTGTCTTGTTTTTATTTCTGTATTACCTCCGCCAAGGTGGTTATGTTTTCGCCGGCGTTGGTCTGTTTGTTTGTTTGTCTGCAAAATAACTCAAAAAGTTCTAAACGGATTTTGATGAAATTTGAGGAAAAGGTTGATAATGGGACAAGGAACAGATGATAAAATGTTGGTGGTGATCAGTTGAAGCGAAGTGGATAAAATAATAAAATGGCGGGAAATCCGAGCTGCGACGTTATTTGGCCATGGTGATCGCGTTTGCTGTTGGTTTGCAGGACTTCTGTTTTTCTGCTGATGTTTTTTTTTTAATCTATGTACACTGTCTTGGTTCGTCATGTCAGAGGTAGTGAGTTTTGGAGTATAGACATTTGTTTGTTTTTGCATCTTCAGCACCAAGGACAGCACTTAAAGTGATTTTGTTATAACCGCTGCCTGTAACAGGCTCAGGGACATCTTCAGCACCATGGACAGCGCTCGAACTATGGTAGTTCTTGCCTGCTTTTGTCATGTGTTGGCCTCCTTATGGAAAAAATGTAATAAAATTTGCATTTGTTAGAAATTCTTAATGTTTTATTTGTGTGTAGCTTATGGCAGCCAGTCAGCAGCCTAGTGAGTGGCGATGTGCGATGCAGGAAAAAAAATACAATGATGCCACTCATTCATTCATTCAGTTGGCAGCCCCCCCTACTTAAAACATTTTCCCGTGTGTGGGGAATACCAGGATGTGTTATCCAAATAAGGGCATGTACGTCACATACAGCAGATGATGTGATTTCCCATTGACTGTCCTCACAGTCTGCGCATAGAGACATTGCAGCAGTTTAGTGGTACCGCTGCCAGAGGGTAGCATGTAAAAGACTCCATCCCAAACTCTGACTCTTCTAGGGTAACACACACACTTCATACACACATACTCCCTTACAGTACCCAGCGGGGCAGCCCTCCCCTCTCTGCTCCACCAATCTCCAGCCCGCACACTGACTGACAGCGTAGCCTGTAAACAAAGCTGTTTATTTAGCCAAGCAGTATCTCCGGACTATAGTATCTGGAATGGACGACTTTGAATGCGATTTTGAAGAGTTTCTTGTAGCGGACACAGATCCAGAGCCATACCTGTTTGAGCTGGAGCATACAGATGAGGAACTCCATGTGTTAGATGCTGAGCGGGCGAGAAGAGAGGCTGAATCCTCTGCTCCCATTTTGCTGCACAGAATGGGATTTGGTGCTACCATCGTTGGGGAGATATATCATCAGGAGGAGTGCATCACAAGGAGTGAAGTTGCGTTTTCTTTTCCTCACAGATGACGGTTCCGGTTCATTCTCTCCTGTTGCGTGGTAAGTGTGGTCCATTCGCAAACTTTATAACTAAAAAAACTTTTCACTACTCTCTAGCGACAAACTACTAACACTCTCTGCTGTTTCCTCCTCCTTCTTCCTTCCTTCCGCTGTCTTCGTTGGTTTATTTATACACGTGAAATGCGTTCTCTGGCTGGCTGGATTGTCCGCTCGGGCTGCCGTACATGGCGGCGCAAGATGGCAACCTCTCTAAAGCAAGGCCCTTGCTATATATATATATTATAAGGCTACGAAAACCAAACGAATTTTATTGTATAGCGATTATACACTTATATAAACGTATTAATGGGTAGAATATTCAGATTCAGATTTGACAATAAACCATGCCAAATATTACACACTGGCCCTTTAAGCAATGATATAAGTGTTTGCTAAACATACTGTATAGCCTGGTAATCAGAATCAGAAAGACTATTGATTCCTGGTGGGAAATTCTTGTTACATAAAGCAAAGATATGAGTATTACTGTACTTGCTTCTGTTTGTATCTGCCAGTACCTACTTTTTCCCAGTAATTGTTTTTATTACAATAAATGTACACCTTTAAATTAAGCTGTATATGTGTCTTTCTAACACATATACATAACACAATAAAACAAGATTATTGTGGAACTCAAAATGTTAACTGTACTGTTATTAGTCTATGCACATTAGATCATTAGTAATGCAACACAATAAACCAAAGTATATCAGTAGGCGTCTCCTTAAGTCTTTCTGATAATTTTTTACTAGCCTATACTACAACAGTATAATAAAATCCTGAAATTATGGCTTTTAGTTTTGGTGTGCCACCCCAAGATTTTAAGTTGCCCCATCTGGCCACCCCTATGAAGAATTTCTGGAGGCGCCCCTGCCTATGAAAAATTTCTGGAGGCACCCCTGGTGAAATACGATCTGGAGTTTTCATGGGTGTTTTATTGTGAAAATTGACCGGATACTCTTGTCTTTTCTGTGAGGGAGGGAGGGAAGGAGGAAAGCAGTAATTTGTGTCTGTTTGTATGTAATTAATTTGAGTCTTACTTTTTATTTTATTTTGGTATTGCGTATTTTGTATTGTTTTGCGTATCTGTAACTGTGCTTGTGAGTGAGAGAGTTTTAAAAGAATATTTTGTCTGTACATGATTTTACATAATAAAATAGCCCTCCATCAGTACGTCAGTCATTTTTCTTTTGATTAAAGAAATTTTTAACCACTCGTCCATAGCTGTATTTTAAGTGTAAAGCCCTTTTCACACAGAGCGCGCAAAGCGCAGACCTCTGCCGACGAACCCATTCATTGTGTATGTGCTACTGTGGCGCAAGAGCACACCGCTCTGCTGCCGAGCAGAGCGGCGCGCGAGAGGGCGCATGCCGCGGCATCTGCGCGCCGCCAGCCTGCGCTCAAATTGAAATTTTTCACCGCAATGCGCTGTGACAACACCTCAGCGCGTCCAATAGCAGAGAAGAGCCTGAAGTAGACCTGGAAGCGGTCACCATGGAGCTGTAGCTCCTGAACGAGTCTGTATTCCCCCAAATCCTGTCTTGCGCGCCTTGCTCTCCGCTTGCTCTGCGCCCTACCCCGTGGTGGGCGCCGCGAAAATCGCGCTCTGTATGAAAGAGGCTTAACCCTTCACCATAACATAACACTAGTTTTTTTATCAGTAAAAATAGAACATTTTTCACACATAAAAAGCACAAAGATGTTGAGATCTAGGCATATTCTCCCATCATAAGCTCTCAGAATTCACCAGATTGATGCCTTTAAATCAAATATATACAAAATGTTCTCCTGGGGAAGCTTGCCCCCAGACCCCCCCCCCTACAGGGTTTGGAACAATATATATATATATATATATATATATATATATATATATATATATATATATGTATATACAGTGGTGGAAAAAGTTTTTGGACACCCCATGCATTTGTGAAATATTGCATTAAGAATCACTCTTAGGTCTTCAAGTGCAATTTCTTTTAGTATAGTCACAGCCAAAATACTAAATAAATCCTAAAAAAGCCATTAAAAACTTAAAATTGATTGGTTCCATAAAAATACATAAGAAATTTTGAGTACTGGGTCATTTTGGTACCAGTGATGAAGGTTGTTCTTTTTATTAAAAGACACAATTTTTGTTGCCAAGCTTCGTGTCTACATAAAGCCAGCACATTTAAAAGTTCTTCAGACACAAAAATGGCTAAAACAAGGAACCTAACGCAGGAAACATGCCTGAAGATAAAGATTCTCAGCCAGGAAGGGTACAGCTGCCGCTAGATAGCCAGGAAGTGCAGATGCAGTCCTTCAGCAGTTGGATACACTCTGCAGAAATACAGACGAACCAACAGCTTGGAAGACAAACCAAGATCTGGGCGTCCAAGGGTTTCTTCAGCAAGAAAGACCGCATCCTGATCCGCATGTGCAGGCAAAACTGCCGAATGACATCACAGGAGCTTCAGCAGCAGTGGTCAAACCAAACTGGTGTCCAGTGTTTCACCCACACTGTACGTGGCCGACTTTTAGATCATGGCTTAAGGTCCTACAAGGCTATCAAGAAGCCCCTGATCAATGAGAGACAGAGGTTAGCCCGGCGTTGCTGGGCCCAGGCACACAAGAACTGGACAGCCAGGAATTGGAAGAAGATTTTGTGGTCAGATGAGTCCAGTTTCCAGCTTTATCTTCCTCCTATTAATGTGAGGGTACGCAGAAGGCCAGGCGAAGCATTATCTCCAGCATGTACAGTACCTACTGTCAAGCATGGTGGAGGCAGTATCATGGTTTGGGGATGCATGAGTGCTGCTGGTGTTGGTCATCTCACTGTCTGTGATGGCACATTGAACTCTACCAAGTATTGTACCATTCTCGAAACCTTCATGCTCCCTTCTGCGCGTGCACTGTTCCGTCGAGGTAAAAACTGGATGTTTCAACAAGATAATGCCCCTTGCCCATTGAAAATCTGTGGTGGATTATCAAAAGGTCTGTTTCAAAGCATAAACCAAAGAATTTAGAAGAATTAAAAGCAGTAATTCAAGAAGAATGGGACAAGATTACCCCTCAACAGTGTGAAAGGCTCCTGGAGAACATGCTAGCCAGGATTAGAGCTCTACTACGTGCCAATGGCAGGACTACTAAATATTAATTTGATGATGTGATGGTTTATTTATTTTTTGTTCAGTTTTGAACACATTCTCTGTTATTTGTTGACTTTGATACCGACAATGTTGAGAACTGACATATTGAAACTGTCACGAATTTAGTTTTGTTAGTTTTTCTTGTAAACAATAAACAAAACAATATAATTTGGATTTGTTTGTATCTGTCTAATGCAGCCACACCTTTTGAAACACAAAAAAGATTTTTCCACAAATATTTCATGATAATATTTGAGATTGTGTGAAATTTTAAGGGTGTCCGAAAACTTTTTTCCACCACTGTATGTATGTATGTATGTATGTATATATATATATATATATATATTTATATATATATACAGTACAGGCCAAAAGTTTGGACACACCTTCTCATTCAATGCGTTTTCTTTATTTTCATGACTATTTACATTGTAGATTCTCACTGAAGGCATCAAAACTATGAATGAACACATGTGGAGTTATGTACTTAACAAAAAAAGGTGAAATAACTGAAAACATGTTTTATATTCTAGTTTCTTCAAAATAGCCACCCTTTGCTCTGATTACTGCTTTGCACACTCTTGGCATTCTCTCCATGAGCTTCAAGAGGTAGTCACCTGAAATGGTTTTCCAACAGTCTTGAAGGAGTTCCCAGAGGTGTTTAGCACTTGTTGGCCCCTTTGCCTTCACTCTGCGGTCCAGCTCACCCCAAACCATCTCGATTGGGTTCAGGTCCGGTGACTGTGGAGGCCAGGTCATCTGCCGCAGCAATTGAATTGAATTGAATATATATATATATATATATATATATATATATATATATATATATATTCAATTCAATTATTATATAATAATAATTATTATATTATATTGAATATATATATATATATATATATATATATATATATATATATATATATATATATATACAATTCAATTCAATTTTATTTATAAAGCCCAATATCACAAATCACAATTTGCCTCACAGGGCTTTACAGCATACGACATCCCTCTGTCCTTAAGACCCTCACAGCGGATAAGGAAAAACTCCCCAAAAAAAACCCCTTTAACGGGGAAAAAAAAAACGGTAGAAACCTCAGGAAGAGCAACTGAGGAGGGATCCCTCTTCCAGGACGGACAGACGTGCAATAGATGTCGTACAGAACAGATCAGCATAATAAATTAACAGTAATCCATATGACACAATGAGACAGAGAGAGAGAGAGAGAGAGAGAGAGAGAGAGAGAGAGAGAGAGAGAGATGCAGGTAATGACAGTAGCTTACAACAACATTAATGAAAGTAATAATATTATAGTTATAGTTCTGGCTACTGTGGTACAATATGTTGAAAGTATGTATTAGTATCAGACAGTATACTTGTGTGACAATAGTCAAATGTCTATAATAACAGTAGAAGTATGACTAATGACTAATGATGGCAGCAGCAGTCGCTGCAGGATGCTGTGGTAGCCATGCTGGTTCAGTGTGCCTTCAATTTTGAATAAATCCCCAACAGTGTCACCAGCAAAACACCCCCACACCATCACACCTCCTCCTCCATGCTTCACAGTGGGAACCAGGCATGTGGAATCCATCCGTTCACCTTTTCTGCGTCTCACAAAGACACGGCGGTTGGAACCAAAGATCTCAAATTTGGACTCATCAGACCAAAGCACAGATTTCCACTGGTCTAATGTCCATTCCTTGTGTTTCTTGGCCCAAACAAATCTCTTCTGCTTGTTGCCTCTCCTTAGCAGTGGTTTCCTAGCAGCTATTTGACCATGAAGGCCTGATTGGCGCAGTCTCCTCTTAACAGTTGTTCTAGAGATGGGTCTGCTGCTAGAACTCTGTGTGGCATTCATCTGGTCTCTGATCTGAGCTGCTGTTAACTTGCGATTTCTGAGGCTGGTGGCTCGGATGAACTTATCCTCAGAAGCAGAGGTGACTCTTGGTCTTCCTTTCCTGGGTCGGTCCTCATGTGTGCCAGTTTCGTTGTAGCACTTGATGGTTTTTGCGACTCCACTTGGGGACACATTTAAAGTTTTTGCAATTTTCCGGACTGACTGACCTTCATTTCTTAAAGTAATGATGGCCACTGGTTTTTCTTTAGTTAGCTGATTGGTTCTTGCCATAATATGAATTTTAACAGTTGTCCAATAGGGCTGTCGGCTGTGTATTAACCTGACTTCTGCACAACACAACTTATGGTCCCAACCCCATTGATAATGCAAGAAATTCCACTAATTAACCCTGATAAGGCACACCTGTGAAGTGGAAACCATTTCAGGTGACTACCTCTTGAAGCTCATGGAGAGAATGCCAAGAGTGTGCAAAGCAGTAATCAGAGCAAAGGGTGGCTATTTTGAAGAAACTAGAATATAAAACATGTTTTCAGTTATTTCACCTTTTTTTGTTAAGTACATAACTCCACATGTATTCATTCATAGTTTTGATGCCTTCAGTGAGAATCTACAATGTAAATAGTCATGAAAATAAAGAAAACGCATTGAATGAGAAGGTGTGTCCAAACTTTTGGCCTGTACTGTATATATATATATATATGTATATACATACATATGTATATGTGTGTATCTTATTGTTTAGACTTAGATATTTGACCCTACTTGTATGTGCCCTTCTATCAAAAGGACTGGCCCTAGCTTGGCCCCCCATTGAAACTGGCCTAGAACCGCCACTGGTGACGGCAAGTTCTAGGTAAACGCGAAAGGCGAAGCGCGTATATATATAAGTTGTTACATATCGGATATCAGCAAAAAATCCAAAATCGTGCATCCCTAGTTCTGACTAATTATTTCTAGTAAGATCTGTTTTTTCTGTCTCTGTACTAAGTCACCGTCAGTAAAACTCAACAATTAATGCATATATTTCCACATTAAAAACCTTCCAGAGCAAATGTGGAGCAACTGGATGGGGAGTTTGGACTGACTGTGTGGCATTAATGGCGTAAAAATTTGGAATTTCTCATGACAGCCATTAGGCCTACACAAGGTTTTGCACTAATAATACTTACTTTGACAGTGTGTGGAAACATATAGTTTCAGGTTTTAGAATATCAAGTGCTTGTATTATATATCTTCCTATTTACTTTTTCTTCCAGCAACAACAGGCAATTTGTCATTAACATAAACTGTGTGTAATCATGGATGTAGCTGTTGTGACGTCACCCATTGGTTTGTGGACTGCCATTTTGAAGACTCAAGTTTGGCATTATGGCTGTCGCCATCTTGGTTTTATTGTAGCCAGAAGTGACAGCCCGTTCTCATTCTTAAGTTGTTAAATACCACCACTTTTTCTGTGATTTCATCTTTGGAAAACCGATGCCAAAAGCCACTTTTAAGGTGGTATGATACACCGCTGGGCAGCGTCAGTTTGTAACGCAGCCGGACTGAACCTTTTGCAGTGTTTGTTATACCACCATTCAGCTGGATGAATGGTGTTATGTTATACCACCATTCAGCTGGATGGCACCTGTCTCAGCAGTATGATTGCAGAGGAATGACACACCACTAGAAGGGTTGAAACACTGCAGGTAGCAACATGATGTTAGGAGCTGGAAAGTCCCTATGGGGCGAAAGTCCCTATTTAGGCAAGAGGGTGGTGGATGGGTCCAACAAACCCTGAACATTTACCTGGGAGCCCAGTGTTCGCTTCATGTATGAAATCATATAGTTTATATCTGAACCTAATCACTTGCTTTTGCTAAATGTAACCATATGCTTTTGTTAATGCCCTTGAGTTGGTAATGGCATCCTGAAACATAAACAGCAGACGCAAGAGGGTACTGTGTACGTTATATGTAGAAATTAAAGGCCCTTGGCAAAGTGGTAATATGTAACAACTTGGGATGAGGAAATGTTGTATGCAGGCCCGGAGCGGGTGATCAGGAAGACCAGGACAATTCTCAGTAGGCCGGTGTCCAGTCATAGCACTGTATGGTATCACGTATGCTGCTACCACTGTCCCTGGGCCGCCTCCACTGGCAGCTCTTTTCTTTTTTTTTTGCAGACGCACCCTGACGTGTGTGTGCATGGGGGACGTTCAGATGTAGCGTCTTTTGCACACACAAACCCATTACTTTCAGTGTAGACGCGTGTCATGCGTGCTCACAACCCAAAGCAGCCCCGTAGCACATTTTCTTCCTCCGGTGTTGTGTCAGATCCCAGTTCCCGGTGTCTCTCCTACTGTTTCCCACAGAGCTCTACCCCGTTTGAAAGGCGAAGGAAGCCCATATGTAGAAAGACGTCGCCTCAGAGATGTAGAATGTGTATTATATAAGAGAAACACACATTTCAGGCCCACTGACTTGTATCATCAGATACTGTATCGGGGGGACTGTATCTAAAAGTACAGTTGTCAAGATGCCTCCCGCCACAGGCCTTTGCCACCTTGGTCTCGAAAAACCCTAGGGAAAACCCTGAGAGATAGCGTTATTAGAGAGTGCAGCATTTTTTTATTTTATTTTTTATTTTTTCACATTTAATATTCAATATTATTATTTATTATTTTATTTCATTTTTAAGGTTTGGATATCTGTGAACACTTGTTTGAAAAGAATATAGATTCTGATATTGTTGAAAAAGATGTTGTGTTGTAAAGAATAATGTTGGAGATGTGCACTCATGTTGAAATAAATCTACATTGTGAAGCAACCCTTACTTGCACTAAATTAGAAATATTTTAGAAAAATACACTGAATTACAAGGCTTTAGAGAACAGTGCGCCATTGTAGACTTAACATGTAAGGTTATAATAGGTTGTGATCTAAAGTGGGCCGGTCTGAGGCATGAAACTCAATGAAAGTGAGTCCCATTCCGGGCCTGGTTGTACGTAACCATATTTGGACAAGAGGGTAGAGCTGTGGAGGAAAGAGGGGTGGATCTGACTCACAGAGTGTAGCGATGCCTTGCAGGCAGCCTGTCACTCAGGCAGCCCCACCCTCAATTATGTGTAACCTTAAGCCTTAATAAAATGTAAAGTTGTGAGTTGTAAATAAATTCACCCCAGTACAGTTGTCATGAATGATGATATTAACTACAGAGACGAGAAAACCAAGCTGTAAACATGTTTATTTCTGCTGTAAAGTTGGGTATTTTAACATGGGGGACTATGGGGATTAACTGTGCTTCCGAGCCAGCCTCAGGTGTTCATTTAAAGAACTGCAGTTTTTGGCACTTCCATATTAGTTTCATTTGTCAGCCTCGGAGGTTGCCCCTTGGTCATTCATTACAACAAAAACACACTGTCATGTGAGTGGACTAAACAGTGACTAATTTACATCTACATGTGCGGTGTTTAGGTTATCACAGAATGTATTATTGAAGCATGAGCAAGCGGCAACGTCTGAGGCTGTAAAATGAGGAAGTGTCGATGATTGCAGTTCCTCTAATGGCCACTTGAGGCTGGCTCCTAAACAGAGTAAATCCCTATAGACCCCCATGTTAAAATGCCCAACTTTAAGGCAGGAAAAAAACAAAACAAAAACATGTTCACAGCCTGGTACAAAAAAATGGTTTCTTTATAGCTAATTCAAACATTCATGACAACTGTACGGCAGGATGATTTTTATATATATATACCTATATATAACTCACCCATTTACATTTTATTTAGGCCCAAAGTACTGCAAACTTAAGGGCTGGGCCACTTGAGTAACAGGCTGTCTGTGAAGAGTTGCTGCATTCTGTAAGTCAGATCCACTTCTCACTTCTCCACAGCTCCACCTTCTCATCCAAATATGGTCACTTCTGGCTCCTTCTGGCTCACGGTGACTACGTCCATTATTTTTACAGTCTATGAATAGGAGGTTGTCACTTGAGTTCCTGATCTGTCAACCTGTGCTAATAAAACAGCTCAGGTTTTATCAGCAACTTTGTTCATGCTCATTCATTAGGCAGAAACTTGAACATGGT
Source organism: Epinephelus lanceolatus (assembly GCF_041903045.1). Classification (NCBI taxonomy): domain Eukaryota; kingdom Metazoa; phylum Chordata; class Actinopteri; order Perciformes; family Serranidae; genus Epinephelus; species Epinephelus lanceolatus. Next base: position 40,406,542 of record NC_135750.1, read on the forward strand.
GTCAGAATTGATGCCACTTGGATGTGTATAATGGTAAAGTTTAATCCTCAAAAAAAGTGGCGGCAATGGTTTCAGAATTACCGTTCAGCAACTAAGCTAACCTGGAGACTGTAGATGTATTGTGTGCTAGGCAAGGAAGCCAAAGGTGTTTTTAACACTTTTGTGTTTGGGGAAGAGGAAGATAATGACTATGAGACTGTGTTGGAAAAGTAAAATTACTACTTTGTATCAAAAGTAAAAATCCATGAAAGGGCTTGTTTTTAATGGGTTATATTGTTAATGTGGGATGAGAAGGAAAGCGTGCTATCGAGGATGACACCCAGACTCTTGACCTGAGGGAAGGAGAGGATGGAAGAATTGTCAGTCGATATGGTGAAACTGTGGGCTTTGGCTAGAGTGGATTTAGTGCTGATTAGTAACATTTCTGTTTATCACTGTTTAATTTGAGGAAATTGCATGTGAACCAGGACTTTATTTCATGAAGGCAATCAGTAAGGAATGAGGGAGGGAGGGTGGAATCAGGTTTGGAGGAGATGTAGAGCTGGGTGTCATCCGCATAGCAATGGAAATTAATGTGGTTTTTATGGAAAATGTGACAAGGGGGAATAAGTATATGATAAATAGTAGGGGCCCCAGGACAGAGCCCTGGAGACTGGGGGTGCGAGGTAAATGATTTAAGCTGAATGAACTGAGTGCGGCCAGAGAGGTAAGATTTAAACCAGTCAAGGGGTGTATGTGCGATGCCAATATTATGAAGTCTGTCCAGGAGGATGGTGTGTGAGTTGGTGTCGTAGACCGCACTCAGATCAAGTAGAATGAGGATGGATAATAGACCAGAATCAGCTGCCAGGAGGAGATCATTGGTGATTTTAAGCAATGCAGTTTCAGTAGACTGGAAAGGGCGGAAACCAGACTGGAATTGTTCATAAAGATTATTGCAAGAGAGATGGGCATGGAGCTGAGAGGCAACAGTTTTTTCCAAGAATTTTTGAGAGAAATGGAGATCCTCTTGGAGATTATTGAGGTTATTGGGATCTGCACCAGGCTTCTTCAGTATAGGAGTAACAGCAGCTGATTTGAGAGGTGAGGGAACAATTCCAGTGTTGAGAGAAGAGTGGATTATGTGTGTGATGAGAGGGGCCAAGGAGGAAACAGTGGCTTTGACTAGAACAGTTGGAAGAGGGTCTAATTGGCAGGTTGATGTTTTGGCTTTCTTAATTAGACCAGAAACTTCAGCAACAGGTGGTAGAGTGAATGCTGAAAGTGACTGAGAAGGGGGCAAAGAGGGAACAAAGGAAGATGGATAGCAGTTGGGAACAAGCTGTTGATGGATATTTGTGATTTTAGTAGAAAAAAAAAGGAAATGAGGATGTTATAGAAGGCAGTGGAATACATATGGGGAGGAAGTGAATCAGGAGGTTGTGTGATATTTCTGAGCACAGAAAAAAGAGTTTTAGAATCAGCTTCATTAGAATTAGTTAAACCAGAGTAGTAGGTGGATTTGGCTTGCTTGATACAATCTTTATAATGAGAGATATGATTATAATACATTTCCTTATGGATAGTGAGACCAGACTTTCTATAGAGACGTTCAAGTTGGCGACCTTTAGCTTTAAGAAGCCTGAGAGTGGGTGTAAACCAGGGTGAAGAGCGAGTAAAAGTTACAGATCTAGTTTTGAGTGGATCCAGGTTATTTAGGAGATCATGAAGATTGTTGTTATAGTGAGAGTGATTATAGTGATTGCGAAAAGACATAGTACGTGGGGGATTGGTTTTGCAAAGTGGTATGTTGACACTGAAGGATAACATCATATGGTCAGAGAAGGGAACCGTGTCTGCCTTGCAGCCAACAGGAACAAAACCAGAGCAACAGATTAAATCCAGAGTGTGTCCTTTTGAATGTGATGGGAAGTTAGTATATTGCTGCAGACCGAAACTGTCCAGACAAGATGTAAAATCTCTGGTAAGAGGGTTACTGACATTGTCCATATGGATATTAAAGAGTAACAGAAGTATTAAATTGGGAGAGAGTGAAGACAAATGAGTCAGAAATGCAGCAAAGTCATTTAAAAACTCCTTGTTGGGTTTGGTAGGGCGATACACTGAGGCGATAATCGTGGGAGTGGGTCCAGAGAGCTGTGAGACCATCGATTCAAATGACTGAGAAGCAAGATTAGACACTGGCGAGACTCTCCACTTCTCATGATAGAGTATTGTGAGACCTCCTCCCCGGCCAGAGTCACGTGGTTGACAGCTGTAAACAAACCTGGGGTAGTAGAGTCATTCAATGAAGTAAAGTCGTTGGGCTGTTGCCAGGTTTCACTCAAACATAAAAAGTCAAAACTTACGGTCGATGAGGAGATCCTGGATGAGATGCCCCTTGTTTGTAAGTGCCTGGATGTTTAATAGACTGAAGTTGACGTTGGTGGTGCCATGGTTGAGTGGTGTTAGCCGACCTAGCTAGGCAGGCTAGCACACTGTGGTCAGCAACACATCCGGTGTTTCGAGGAGGGCGTCGAGACGTGGACCATATGGACTTGATAGTTTTGGAGCTGTAGAAGTGGTATATCCGATGAGACCCTCGGTGGATGTGTCTCCGGCAGGGTAGGATGGCCGGCGGAGGTTCTGTCAGGCGGAAGCGGAGCCGAAGCAGCTCAGCAGCTGAAAACTGGATGATGCCAGTTACAGGTTGACGGAGGAGTGACAGGAACAACCAGATGAATACAGACCAAGGGTAGGTCTTGCCAGCCAGCATGGTTAGTGAGAGTTCAGACAGCAGAACGAGAAGGTGATCAGGGCAGGGAGGCTAAAAGCCAAAGTCCGTTCCCAAACACACAGTGGGACTGAGCGGCCAAAACTGTGTGTAGATGCAGGACAAACTTCTCATTTGAGCTTAGATGCACAACCTATCAGTTGCACAGCCCATTAGTCGCAGTTAACAGTCCATATGTTCGTGTTTTTTTATTTTAAAATGCAAAAGCAAAGCGAATCAGTGGAGGAATAAATTCCCATGCTCTATGAGTTAGCTGAGACCTGCTAGTTCAGTTTGGTGAAAAAATAGAGAACATTAGAGAACTAGACATCAGGGTTCTAGACAAGGGATTGTCAGAAAAGCTATGGTTGACAGAAAAACTTGGAAAGAGCAATGGAGATGTGAGACAGTCAAAGAAGTTTAAGGGGCAAGTAGGCCTACAGGCTAAGGCCAGCATGGCTAGTGTTAGCTACCTCAGCCAAGTGGCATGTGCCAAGTGCTTTAGGTGTGAAAAAGACCACCCCAAGCATACACACTGTGCAACCAGAAACACACAGTGTAGGAAATGCCAATAGATCAGGCACTTTGCCATTTTGTGCTGTTGAGAGAGTGATAAGTTAACCGCATCTAAGCAGGAGGCCAGTCAGTGGCAAATACTTTATTGGCAAAATCAAAACAACAGAGGCTACATCAAAGATTCTAATATGCCATGGCGTGTAAAGCTAAATCTTAGTGACGCTCCTCAAGCCTTCAAGAATGACACAGATGCAGACACCACTAATATCAGATGAAACCCAAGGGAGCATGACTGAAGCTTCACAGGATAAAACTCACAACATTGGAGGCACTTTCTTGTTTGAAGGTTAAAGCACATTTGTACCACCAAACAAACAGAATCCCTCTATTGACACTTTTTGCAGACTTGTTTATTCGGAGTTCAAATGGGAGTTCTACTCTTAAAAGGTAAACTTCTTGGATTTAAGATAACAGACTCATCACAGATCCCTTTCAAAAAGGCACAGTTTGCAATAGTATCCTCAGAATGGACAGCTATTGTCCACAGACTGAAATGAATCTGTAGTACACCAGAATCTTTGGAACAGCAGGTTGACATCATGAAGGAAAGATTCAAAGAGAGAGTATATGCTAATGAACAATTAGACATGGCACTTAATAAAACATTGGGAGATTCAAGAAAAGAAAAAGTCCCCTCCAAATTGTCTTTGGTTTGTGTTTTGGGATATTCTAAAAGGGCACAACAAATTAAACATTCAGTCAAAAAGTATTGGCATATTCCAACCAGTGACCCACAGATTGATGAACTACATAAAGAACTTCCAAAGTGTTACTTTTTGTAGAGGAAAAAAATCTCAAAGATAAATTGGGACACTCGGATTGCCTTTACACGAAACCAACCCAGCTGTTGTCATCTTTACCAGAGGGAAATTTCAGATGTGGATGGTGTACACAATGCAAACACACATTTAAGTGTGCCCCATCTAAGGGGCATTATTTCCTGTACTACCACTGGGGGTCGTCCACCTCATCAAGTGTCCTTGTGGTAAAGTATACATTGGCATGACAACCAGATTCTTAAAAAAACAGAAGAGTGGATTACTGTTGAGCCAGTCAAACTGTGACTAAAGACAGTCCTGTTGCCCTCCACTTTGCATGATTAAACATCCTGTTACCTCATAATATTGCACGTTATTGAGAGGGTGCAAATTTCCACAAGGAGGTAACTTGAAGGAAGCTTCCTTAAAGTGTTAAACTGACTGGGTCACTGAACTAAAGACTCTCTCACCTTTGTTAATGAATGAGGACCTGGATCTCAGGGTCTTCATACAAAATGTCCTGTCAAACAATGCTAACTAAACCTGTTTCTAAAGTTTCTAAAATGAGACTCAATTTTTGAGTGATGTTAGAGATTACTTTTCTACTGTGTGTGGGGTTATTAAGAGTTGGTCTTTCAAATATGTGTATATACATTTTTTCATTGTCAAAAATGTGTGCCACTTAAATTTGTTTTATTTGAATACTCTATTTAAAGATTGTTTTGAACACAATTTGTATCTTTTTGATTACTACAAGTAATTGTCCCACTACACCTACCTGCTAGCCTCTCGCCTGTCCACACATCACCGCCCCCCCCCCCCCCCCCCCCCCCCAGTCAGGTAATGCCTCTGGCCTGTCGATCATTACCTCAACTATAAAGACTTCCACGTCACAGACTCTCCTTACCAGATTTTCTTTGCCTTAATTTAAGATTTTCCAGCATTTGTTATTTGTTTCAGGACTGCTTCCATGTTACCGACCCTGCCTGTCCCTGATTCTCCTGTTTTGTCTGCTCCACGGTAAACCACTCTGCCTTCTGTTCTCGACCAAGAGCTCTGCTCTGGCTATCCTGGTTCTTGTTCGCCTGTTTTCTGTGACTATCTGGAGAGGCTGTCACCCAGCTCTCCAAAGTGAGTTTATCGGTTCAGTTGGAATTCGGGAAGGTCACGTGACTACGGACAGGCGAACATGCTGTTTTAGTGTGGTTTGCTCACCAGACTGGAGAAATCTATTTCAAAACAACTCAAAATCGGGTAGCAATTTGACAAGAACGGATTGGAAAGTACTTGTCAAACGGATGTCTTAAGATCGGGCAACAAGACGGAGACGCAAGGCAAATAAATTAAAGAACGCAGACATGAGTGCAACGAGGACGCGCCTGTCTGATACAGACACTGACGAGGAGGCTCCTGCATGGGCGAAATGTTTGACAAACACTTTCAAAAGCCATCAAGCTTCCATGAATACTAAACTTGAAGAGATCAACTCTGCAATCAAAACCCTCTCCAAAGACTTTAATGCAGTAAAGCACAGGGTCACCAATGCAACAACGCATAAGCGATTTGGAGGATGATTTTGGAAAAGAGAACACGCTGGTTAAAGAATTATTCAAAAAAAGTTTCATCACTGTGCCAGCAGGTTGACATCCTTGAGTGACGAAGCAGGAGGAACAACATCAATCAATCAATCAATCAATCAATCAATCAATCAGTCAATCAATTTTATTTATAAAGCCCAATATCACAAATCTCAGTTTGCTTTACAGGGCTTTACAGCATATGACATCCCTCTGTCCTTAGGACCCTCACAGCGGATAAGGAAAAACTCCCCCCAAAAAAAACCCTTTAACGGGGAGAAAAAAACAGTAGAACCCTCAGGAAGAGCAACTGAGGAGGGATCCCTCTTCCAGGACAGACAGACGTGCAATAGATGTCGTACAGAACAGATCAACATGATAAAATAACAGTAATCTGTATGTCACAATGAGACAGAAAGAGAGACAGAGAGAGACAGAGACAGAGACAGAGAGAGATGCAGGACAGACGGTAATGACAGTAGCTTACAACAACATTAATGAAAGTAATAATATTATAATTATAATTCTAGCTGTTGTGGTACAATATGTTGAAAGTATGTATTAATATCTGATAGTGTACATATGTGACAATAATCATATGTGTATAATAACAGTAGAAGTATGACTAATGACTAATGATAACAGCAGCAGCAGGATGCATCTGGCAGGACCACGGCAGCAGCACAACCACACACGCCACACCATCCAGGCACCGCTGCAATATAAGTTAACCTGAGAATTAAAGTAATCTCTTGGAATATAAATGGAATCCAAAATCCTGTGAAACGATTCAAAGTTTTATCTCACTTAAAATCTCTTGATTGTGATATAGCATTGTTACAAGAAACACATCTTTCCAAAGAAAAGTCTTTAAAGTTCAAATAAAGCTTGGTGGGACAAATTTTCTTTTCTCCAGGTACAAGTGCCTCCAAAGGGGTTTGCAATCTCATTTCTAAGAAAGTATTGTTTACAGTCCTGGATGTGATCACAGATAAAGAAGGATGATGGGTGATGGTCACAGGAGAACTGGAGAACAGTAAAATCATTTTGATGAATTTATATGCTCCAAATCTGGCACAGGCCAGTTTTCTGTCCTCAATTAATATTTTCCTAACTCAGTTTAAAAATATAACACTATTAGGGATTTTAACTTGGTAAGCAGTGTATCAGTGGACTGCTCAAGAGCTCCCCTACCAGCTGATAAATCTCTCTCTCAACCCTTTAAAGAGCTACTAGAGACACAGTCAATAATTGATGTGTGGCGCTTATTTAATACAAAATGAAAAGAAGATACATTTTATTCAAAGACTCATCATACCTATTCCCGGATTGACTATCTCCTTTTGTCAAACTCTTTAATGGAAAATGTTTCAGACTCTACAGTTCATAGCTTCCTCATCTTTGATCATGCCCAAATCTCAATAACGTTTTGTCCCATCAGTGAAAAGAAATCCAAGCCTGAACAATGGAGTTTTAACAACTCATTGTTAAAACACGATGCTTTTGTTACATTAATTACAAAGAATATCAAAGAATTTATTGAAATAAATATGAACTCAGTAACTCCTATTTCAACAGTCTGGAAGGCATTTAAAGCAATCTGTAGGGGCTGGATTATCAGTTATGCATCATGTAAAAATAAAGACAAACTGAGGAGGGAAACTGAAATGTTATCTAAGCTTAAAGATCTTGAGTTGAAACATATGAGAGACACAGTGAACACTTCTTTAAAACAGGAATTACTTCTCACAAGGGCTGAAGCACAAGCAACGTTACATGAGGAGTCTGCTTTTTCATTATATAAATTGAGAAGGGCACATTATGAAGATGGCGAAAAGGCAGGCAATTGAAAAAACTTGAACAAAAACACTCCATTACTTCTTTAAGGGATAGTAGTGGCATGATCATTAGGGATCAGGGGGCTATTAATGATACCATTAGAAGTTATTTTACATCCTTGATTTAAATAATTTTTCAGGAAAGGAAGAAAAACTTTAGGCACCTCTTTCAGAGGAAGAAATTCACAACATAATTAAATCTCTATCAAACAGTAAAGCACCTGGTAATGATGGTAACACTGCAGAATTTTATAAATGTTTTTCAAGAGAAGTCATGCCTATGCTTTTTTGCTTCTACGATAATGCTATTGAGGAACAGATTTTGCCACCAACAATGCGGACAGCTAATATATCATTGCTGCCAAAACCTGGAAAAGACCACTTAGATGTTAAAAATGACAGGCCGATAAGTTTGCTTAATAACGATTATGAAATTATTAGCAAAACGGTTAGAAGAAGTTGTTACAAATTTAATTCATGTGGATCAAGTTGGCTTTATCTGGTGACGGCTTCTATCTGATAATATGTCAAGGCTCCTGCAAATCATGCAGATGACTAGCTCTCTTCGGCATCCAGTGGTAGCAGTATCACTGGATGCTGAGAAAGCTTTCAAATTGAATGGGTGTATCTGTTTTTTACTCTCTCCAGATATGGTTTTGGTCCAAAGTGCTTACAGTGGATCAGAGCACTATATCAAGAACCTGTCTCAGCAACAAAGAGCAATGGCATGATTTCAGCTCCCTTACAACTTTGGTGTTCCACTAGACAGGGTTGTCCCCTATCCCCCTTACTTTTTATTTTAACCACTGGCACGTGCAATCCGACAAGATAAAAAAATTAGAGGCATTTTAATTAGTGGTCATGATTTCAAGCTAAATATGTATATGGATGACATTTTGTTGACTTTGTCCAAACCCTCACACTCTATACTAAGAGTTTTAGAAATTATTAACTTATTTGGCAGCCTTTCAGGTTACAAAATAAATTGGACTAAAAGTGAAGCCATACCTTTGAACATGCTAACACATGTTACTGATCTTGGGCCTGCTCCCTTTGTCTGCAGATCAGAAGGCATGAAATATTTGGGAATAAAAATTAGATCACCTATCAATGAAATATTTGACTTAAACAAAGCAACAGACAGCATTTTTGCCTATATATATCATTATGAAAATAATGTGGGTTGCACAGGGTAGTGTTGGGAATCAACATATATTTACCTCACACGGTGGCACCAAATATGTTGGGGTCAACACACTAGGCTTCACACGGAGGTACCAAATATGTTGGGGTTTAATTGGCTATCGGAAATAATTAATAATTATTATTAATAATTAATAATTATGTTAAATAATGTGACTTAATTAACATTAAATCACCTCGTGGGGCACCATTCCCGTAAAGGGAAAAATGATAGCCAGTTAAAGATATCAGTCTCATAAAATACGCTAAACTATTAATTTGGAGTTTGATTAATAATTAAATTAATGAAAACAACCAAAATTAACAGTAACGCCTGAAGGATTTCGGAATTCTTGACGCAGCAGAGGTTGACTATTCACCCTTGTGCAACATTAAACAGACAGCAGGCATGATTCCAAAGAATTATATTTATTCACAAATTAGCAAAGCAAACCAAAACACACAAATTCTAACTAACTATATACAAGCTTGGTGTGTATATGTATGTGTGTGTGTGTGTATGTGTGTGTGTGAGAGAGAGAGAAAGAAGAGAAAGACAAAGGCGGGTGTGGTGATCAAGGAGCTGTTTGGCCTACAAAGCAAAATGGCTGACAACAGAGAACTACCAAAATGGCCGAATCAAGGCTGCTTCAGTTTCGGGGGAGGTGTTTGTCTGACCGTGTGGTCAGGACAAAGACAAAGGAAAAGAAGCGGGAACTTTGAAATGCCTGTTTGGGTGTAGCTCTGTTGAAAGCCTGTTTGTTAATGAGTCTATGTCAATGTGACGTGTGTTGCAAACGGTCTGGATTAGTGCAGAGATTGTTTAGTTGTGTGCAGGAATCTGTTTGTGAACAGTATTAGCAAACTAAACACTTAGCTTTGGCGAAGCCAACTAATCAATGACCTAACTGCCAACAATCACAACAATAACTCAATGAACAGCATCAAATCACATACAACAAGTTAAACAGTCTTGCTTAGCCTGTAAAGCTGTGATAAGCTATGCCCAGTTGTTACATTACCGATCCTTGAATGGATGGGGGAAAGAGTCACTTGGTGGTCGCTCAGGGTTTAACAGAGTTAGACGCTGGGTGCTAACTCACTTAGTTCCTTGTTGCTGGAAAGCTAGTTGCAAAACCTTGTGTTCGCAACAGAGTCTGTGATCAGTTGCCCTCCCTTTTGTGGTTTGGGCTATGGAGCAGGGGTTTGGGCCTCTGCTGTTCCAGACCCAGCCAGAAAGAGATGGGAGCTGCTGAAGCAGCTGGAGCAAGAAGAGGATTCTGTGGAAGGGAGCAGATCTTGTACAGATGCCTGTGACATCACAGAGTCACATGTCACTGTAAAAGGTCTTGTCCAATCAAGTTTTGGGACTTGAGTCTCACTGAGGTGTGAGGTGAGATCTCCTGTGAAGATGGGTGTCGCATAGCCCTCTTTGTTTGAAGACAAAGAGCATGCAGAGGAAAAAGCCTTTAAATTGTCCTGTGATGATTTTACCAAATGATAAATCATCTGTGGTCCTGTGAATCCCAACAGTAGTATACACAGTAAAATCAGACTATCAGCGTTTACATAGGTTACTTAATGGCTGTGCAATCTTTGCAATAAGCTTCTGCCACCGGGGACGAATGTTCGTGGAAAAAATCTGCTTTACGGCAGGAAATGCGTCATGTATTGCCAAACTGGTTGGTCAGCCAATCAGGGACTGGAGCTGGTCCTTATGAGGAACTGGCCGGGGCATGAGATAGTTGAGTCAGAAGCACAATGGCAGACGGACAAAGTTTGGAGATAAGTGAAAAACAGCGTCCCAAAAGAAAATGAGCTAATCTGTCTGAAGAGGCAAGGATGCACAAAAAGGAGAGTGATAAAAGAAGAGGAAAAACAAGAGTAAACCTCAGTCAGGTGAGAGATGGAGGGAGCTCCGTGACCAAAGAGGCTTCATTCCCTGTCGGGAGTTACTTTTTCATATTTTTTTATGTGTCTACTATTGTTTGTACTGATACTGTGCATATTGGTATAATTTACTGTGAGTTGTTTGTACTGGTACTGTGCATTCTGGTATAATTATTTGCATTACTAATTGTTTTTTTCTTCAGATAAATCTGATAATTGTTGCTCGGTCTCTTTACTCATTTATTTAGTACAGTGTCCACACACCTTCTCATTCTACATATATAGAGGTATACTGGTGGCTTTACAGCCTACATTTTATTGATTATCTCTGATCCCCACGGTCAATTTGGTCTTTGCGACAGTGCGAGCAACACTGCTGACGCTAGGTGGCGCCAAGCTAAAAAAACCCAAATCCTATCTGTTGCCTCTTTAAATGCAAAACCTCCAATAACATAAAGGAAGACTTTAAAAGATACTCTGCTCTGCCTCTGTCCTTACGGGGTAGGGCGAAAGTGCTAAAGATGAATGTCCTTCCAAGATTGACTTTTTTTTAATTTTCTCTATTCCTTTGTTTATTCAGAAATCTTGGTTTGATAATGGCCGCGTTTCCCAGTTAAGAGCGATCTTAAGACTTAAGAGCGCAGTTAAGAACATCTTTGGTAATAAGGGTCGCTAAGATACGAGTGTTTCCCAGATGCGTCCTTAATGCCCTTCTTAGGGTTGGTCTTAAAGGAATACTCCAATGATTTGGGAGTTATGCCCTTTCTTATTGAGACAACATGTTCGATATCTTTTTTGTGTCTGTACGTCCAGTGGCTGGGTCTCAGCGGTTAGCATTGCGGCTTAACTTAGCAAATACAATTGATGTCTATAGGGGGTCAGTAGCCTACTGTAAAAGTGAACAAATAAACATTACAGAAACCCTGAAGCTGGTATTTCTACACGTGCATTTAAAATAAACATGTTTAACAAGAGTCCTTTTTAGTTGTTTTAGAAGAAGTTTGATACACAGAACTATAGTGTGTTTACGCCCTGCGCGGAGGGATACACCGGTGAGCAACAGCTGCAGCTGGCCAGCTGGCTCTGGGATGCTAGGTCACTCCATAAAAGCAAACAAAGAGACGACACGGACGATCATGCCTCGAAAATGTATTATTGCAACTTGCAAAAACATTCAAGGCAAACCTACAGACTAGGTGAAAAGGCACTGTAAATGTGCATTATAAAGTGATATTACTCACTCAACTGAAAGCTGTCCTTCAGCTCCTGCAGGCCTGGGGCGTTTTTTCCGGTTTATCTTAGGAACATGAAAAAAAATTTCAATCACGCCAGGATTAGTGATTGCTGCAAAGTTTTCACTCCTTGTGATGCACTCTCTGCGGCGGTTTTCCTCCTGATGATGATGATGATATATCTCTAGCCTCCCAACGATGGTAGCACCGAATCCCATTCTGTGCAGCAAAATGATTCCACCTCCGTAGGCATAGGTTGGCAAGCCCCACAACTACACCACCAATCCTCCCCTGACCTCCGTCTCCCCTCGGCCCCTTGCTGTTCCACTGCCTCGGACGATTCAACCTCTCTTCTCGCCCGCTCAGCATCCAACACCTGAAGTTCCTCATCTGTATGCTCCGGCTCAAACAGATATGGCTCTGGATCTGTGTCCGCTACAAGAAACTCTTCAAAATCACGTTCAAAGTCGTCCATTGCAGCTACTATAGTCCGGAGATATTGTTAGGCTAAACAGTCTACGTCTGTGCCTGTGCCTGCTCACCGGTGTATCCCTCCGTGGATCACAGCTCAGGATGTAAACACATTACACTTCCGTGTATCAAACTTCTTCTAAAATGACTAAAGAGGGCTCTCATTTTTCTAAATAATGTTTAAACATGTTTATTTTAAATGCACGTGCAGAAATGCCAGCTTCAGGGTTTCTGTAACATTTATTTGTTCACTTTTACCGTAGGCTACTGACCTCCTATAGACTTCAATTGTATTCGCTAAGCTAAGCCGCAGTGCTAACCGCTGAGACCCAGACACTGGACGTTCAGACACAAAAAAGATATCGATCATGTCGTTGTCTCAATATGAAAATGAATGAAAAAGGGCATAGCTCCCAAATCATCTGAGTTTTCCTTTAAAGGGATACTTCGACATTTTGGCAAATTCGCCTATTGCCGTAATCCCTACAGTCATATGGGTAGGTACGTTACCTTTAATTGTCAGTGCCTGCAGTTCTGAGATCGGTGGAGCAGAGCTGCCCACTGAAATGGAGGTGAAAGGTACAGCCCCTTCTCTCCCTCAAAACTAATCAAATACACCATCAAATGACTCCAAAACGCTCTAGTGGAAAACGTAGTTCCAACCAGTAATACGGACAGGATGAAACAATGGCTATTTGTGCTGGACATCGACCCCAACACGCCTGTGGAAATGGTCCGGAAAATGTTTGTGTGCTCCTGCCATTTTTTACCGGAGGACTACACTGAAAGGATGGAGCGCAGAAGCTCAGGAATGGTTCAGACTCCTTTCTTGAGAGACACTGTCATACCATCTGTCGGCATCACAAAACGAGCAGACATGGTGAGTGATCGTTGTGTATTTTGCTCAGCAATCTCTCTGCTGTAACGTTACCTCCATGTTGAGTAACATTAGCCTACAACCCAAGCATGGTAAATAAGGCTAAAATGCAAATGTTGTTGTGGTTATGTTATGGATAAGTGCTTGCCCAGAGCATATAGTGAAGTGACTGACATTACTTCTCGTTGTTGGGAATAAACAGACTGCTAGGGAACATTTTATGTAGTTGTTCCTTCAGGAGTTATAGTGATTTATGAGTGTGGAGTTAGCATGTTCTCCCCATGTTCCGGTGATTATTTTGAGGCGTACTCTATATTTATATTGCACAGGTGTACCTAATAAAGTGGCCAGTAAGCCCCACATTTACACCACTGGCTCTGGGTCTCCCCTCAGCCCCTGGTTGTTCGGCAGCCTCAGCCTCTCTTCTTGCTCTCTCTTCTTCCAAAACCTGTAACTCTTCCTCTGTATATTCTGGCTTCTTCTCAACAAACTTGTTGTTTTGATGATGGGAGTAACTGCACTAAACATACGCTGTTTGAAATCACTCCGCCCAGCAAGTACTGTATGTCTGGAATGTAGTTCCAGCTCTGCATTTGGCTTCAAAACAACTCTGTCTCGTAATATTACATTATTATTTCATAGCGTGGTGAATGTGTAAGCTACAAGTTGTCCACAAGAGCGTTTTGGAGTCATTTGATGGTGTATTTGATTAGTTTTGAGGGAGAGAGGGACCTGTACCGTTCACCTCCATTTCAGTGGGCAGCTCTGCCCCACCGATCTCAGAACAGCACGCACTGACAATTAAAGGTAATGTACCTACCCATATGACTATAGGGATTACGGCAATAGGCGATTTGCCAAAATGTCGAACTATCCCTTTAAAATCGCTCTTTAAGAAGCTCTTAACAGGAGCTGGCCACTACCGCAGTGCTGAAACTAAATCAATCGATGTCAGGCAAATCGATCACCCACCACTTAATCAGCGCATAAGTCACACATGTGTGTCCTAATAATTCTAATGAAAAACTAAGATGATAAATATTTGTTAATGATGAAAACAAGACTACAACTAAATAAGAAGTAAACTTGGTAAGAGAATCATGAAGAAATGTATTATATTTAAACAAAAAAACAAAGACGCCTTGCTGAGGCTGGTGCCGTCTCCCACCACCTCCAGGAAGCTCCCCACTGCGTAAAAACGCAGCGCAGCCAGGCACTGCACCTCCGGGGTGAGGGTGAAATTGCACCGGGTTCCCCTCTGGATGTGTGGAGACACTAGTTGATGAGGCATTGTATCTTAGACGGTACTTCATTTGGACAGCCCGGTCTGACAGCACGTCGAGTGGGCTGAAGTGCTGACGCACAAATGCATTTACGGTTTGGCTTCGCACACGGCGACGCTGTTGGTTAGCAGTGAGAATATGCTGTAAAGCAGCCATTAGAGGCTGACATTTTTTCGGGAGTCCCACGGGTCACGTGATTCCCGTGGGATTCCCACGGGATGGGAATCAGTTTCACTATTCTTCACGTGATCGGGACGATGGGAAAAAAAATCAACGGGAGCGGGCGGGACTGGGAATCATAATTAGGCCTGTCGCGATATGCGAGTCAGTTAATTGCACGGTAAATTAAAAGGGATTAATTGCCATATTCATGCTTGTTTATTTTTCTCGTCTCTCTCCACCAAAGAGACTGGACGACAAGAGCGTTCACTTCCGTGCATCGTCTGGCAGCCAGGTGAGTTGGTTCATTAGCGTAATGAATGGAGGTAAAGCTCTTGTTATCGAGTGTCTTTGTCTCTGTGGGGGAGGGGGAACTGCCCATTGGTTCGACAGCCCATTGGTTCGACATCCCATTGTTCCGACCATATTAAACTCATTGTTCCGAAGTCCGTTCCGAAATCATCATGACGCCCTGTGGTTAAGGTCTGGTTAGGTTTAGGCACAAAAACCACTTGGTTAGGGTCAGGAAAAGATCATGGTGTGGGTTAAAATGAAAAAGAAAGTGGCAAACACATAAGCCGTGAGCGTGCTCCGCCTCAAGCCGGTCGCGGCGCACCATATGCCCGCCGTGAGCCGTTCAGCACCGCGGACAGTCGGACTAATGGGATGTCGAACCAATGGGCTGTCGAACCAATGACATGGACCCAGGGGAGGCAGGGCTATGGGCTACACACACACACACACACACAGTGTGATCTTCGTGAGGGGGAGACGAGGCGGAGAAGAAAACAGAGAGTTGAGCGTAAGAGAAAGACAGGGAACCTGTTCCTAAACCAAATGCCACGGCCCCTGTGTGGGAGTGTTTTGGATTTAAACCAAATGACAGAGGGCAGCCCAGCAATTTGGACAAGCCGGTGTGCCGGGTTTGTTCTAAAACCATCTCAACAAAAAGAGCGAATACGACCAACTTAACTGCACACCTGCTACAACAGTAACAGGCTGCTCTAAAACTGATGCTTCAATATTAATAATCTAATGATGCCATATATAATAATATCAGTCAGAGGAACCAAACACTACTTCTACTGCAATACTTTAACTACATTTTTCTCTCTCAGAACTGGTTCTTATGACGTGTTGTCTGACCACATCAGAAGTCAAATGTGTTTATCATTCTGAACAGCTTCAAGGTGGAGTGAATGTTAAAATAATTAGGCAACAAACATCAAAACACAACATTAGATGTCATATTTGGGTTTATATCCAACTAAGGTAGGTATTGTGTGATCCATGTACTATATGTATGTATGTATATATATATATATATCTGTTTTTTACTGTAATTGAAACACAACACGGGAGCGGGATGGGACGGGAGTCATTCTTGTGGGTTGGGAAGGGACGGGATTTTTTTTTTTCCTTTTTCATGGGATTGGGACGGGATGGGATTATTTTTGTCGGAGTGGGATGGGACGGGACTGAAAATCCACTCCCCTGTCACCCTCTAGCAGCCATGGTGTCTCACACATGTGCGATGTGGCAATGCCATTATGTAGAGTAGCAGGTGGAGCATCCCTTGATGAGGTTCCAGCTGAGCTCAATTACACATGTCAGTTGCCTGATATCTGAATGTCGCAAGTTTGGAGGGTGGATGTGTTTCTGTTGTGCCCGGATGCATTTTTTGGATGTGGTAAACTATCTCATATGTGCATGCAGATGTGGAACAAATTACGATAAATGATGATTAATTAGGGGCCGGGCAGCCTAAGCTGCCAGGACCCTATTGTTTTGCTGCATGTTCTTCTTCTTCTTCTTCTGAGGAAATCATACTTCCCATGCACGAAAAATCACCACACTTTGCACAAAAGTCCAGTCCCATGCCAGATTGCCTCAGCTGCAAAAACAGGCCAGTAGTCCTGATGGAGGTGCTACAGCAAGCCTGTAAAGTTCAAAATTTTGAAAATTCACAACAAATCGACCATATGTGCTACAGATTTGCAACTTTCACCAAAATGTAGCCCCAGTACTGAAGAAACTTTTGTACATTTAAAGCTATTGCAAATTATCATCATCATCTTCAGACTGTCCTACACAAACGATCCACACAGATTTTTCATTTATCGAAAATTGAGCCTACAGTGCATCAGAATGTTTGACTGTAAACGGTATTGTAAACATATACTTGCAAATTCTTGCTAAATACATTTTCAATGTTCATTAAAAAAATGACAAAATTTTGGAGTCATGGTAGATGATGTTTGGAAATAATTAATTATATGATGTAACTTCTATGTTGTGATATGCTTTGTTTAGTGTGTGTTGCTCAGAATTGCCTAATTTTGCCTAAAATTGCCCGGCCCCGACCATTGCTGCGCAGCAGCTATAATTTTATTTGTGTGCCTGATGTGCACAGCACATACAGGAACACACTTGTTATTCCTCAGACTTATTTTTCTTCTTCTTATTATTATTATTAATAATAATAATAATAAATCTAATAATCTAATTAGATTAGATTTCGGTGCGTAACTTGTGCCACAGCTTTGAACGCACATAGGGTCTTCATAAAAAATATAGATTCAAGATTCAAAGTGTTTATTGTTATATGCACAGTAAGGACACGCGTTTCCCTGCAAAATGAAATTTGTTCTTTTCTGTCACCAATTAATGCTAAACAGTATAAATCTGAAGTATAAAATAGATCAAAATATATACGGTGTGCACTGTTTTAACATCTCCTTGCTTAGTGTGATATTAATTTGCCTGCCGCGGCTGGATCTGTGAGCGTTTGGTCGCGCACCTAGTTGCGTCAGACCTGTTAAAACGTAAATGAAAGGGCATACTCTTCAAGTGCAAAGTTGGTCCACTAAACAAGCTTTTTTCCACAAAGACCGCCTCATATCGTTAGGATAAATGTCAGAGAACATATAAAAAATGACATGTAAACGTGTTGTCTTACCTTAACCATGTGCTGCTGTGTTTGTTTACCATCTAGCTCTGCTTTCCAAAGTGCGGCCGAAATATCGCGAGAACAAACAGCGATCTGATACCGTGCCTGCAGCTCTAGATAAAGCCCAGCTGTTGCTGCTTAATCATCATTAGCTCTCTTTTGTATGGAACAACAAAAAGCCTAGAATTAATCAAAAAAAATTGTCCCTACTAAGAGAGAAAGGGGGTCTTGGAATCCCTGATGTTTATTTGTATTATCTTGCATTTAATGCCAGGTATTCACTTATTTGGGGCTATTCAAATAAACACAAGAAATTTGTGCTCTAGATAAAGGATCAGCGCTCAGAGAATAACCTCCTAAGCCCTATGATAAGCTATTATGGCAAGGCTTAACTATACAGACCAATGAGCAGTGATAACTAACACGTCTTTGGGGTCTTCAGGTGGGAACCTCCTTTCACCAGTGTTTCATCTAGTTGATCCCATGACACCTCCAGGAGGCTAGACAGTGATCTCTGGCGTCCCAGAGACACTCCCCTAATGCGAGCTCTCACTGCTCCCCACACCGACCCAACAACCTCCTTTACCTTACATTACACATGGCGTTCTCAGCCCAAACAGCACTGCCACCTACAACAAACCTAGGCTCCGTTTATGCGAGCTCCCGGTAGCGACCGTGCCGATACTACCTTTCCTAGCACATTCACCATACCCTATTTCACATGCTACATATCATAACTCCAGTATAGGCTAAAGTTAAGGGAGATAGAAAAGATTAATTCACAGAATCAGCAAACACACTCACCTTGCAGCATGGTCTCAAACAAAAGGGATTCAAATAGGCCACTTCCACACTTAAATAACCTTCCTCTTCCTGGATTTTCTCCTGAGAGGACTGATTGGTGGATTCCTCCACTTGATCTCAAGGAGTTATGTACCCTGCCTAGTAGGGGCCTGCTAGGCCCCCAACTGACATAATTCCTCCTCATCCAAATCCACTGATTAAATCAAACCTCACGGACTGCATTTTTTCCTGTGCGTAATATTGTGAAAATTAGGCCTATCCTGACCCAAAAAGATGCAGAAAAATTGGTCAACGCTTTTGTTATCTCTAGGCTGGATTACTGTAACTCCCTATTATCAGGTAGCTCTAATAAGTCTTTAAAAACTCTCCAGCTAATTCAGAATGCAGTGGCATGTGTACTAACAGGAACTAAGAAACGAGATCATATTTCTCTTGTTTTAGCTTCTCTGCACTGGCTCCCTGTAAAATCCAGAATTGAATTTAAAATCCTACTGTTAACTTATAAAGCTCTAAATGGTCAAGCTCCGTCATATCTTAGAGAGCTCATAGTGTCATATTATCCCACCAGAACACTGCGCTCTGAGAAAGCAGGGTTACTCCTCTCCTGTGGAATAGGGCTGCAGCTAATGATTATTTTCATTGTCGACTAACCTGTCGATTATTTCTTTGATTAGTCGACTAATCATTTTATCTAAAAATGTGTTAAAATGTTGAAAAATGTCGGTCTGTCTCTCACAAACCCCAAAATTATGTCATCTAATGTCTTGTTTCATACTCACGCCAAAGGGTTTTAGTTCACCGTAATGGGAGAGTGTGTGAAGCTGCCAATATTTGAACATAAGAAGCTGCAATAGGAGTATTTTAGGGTACTTTTATAGTACTTTTCTATGGAAAAATGACTCAAACCGATTAGTCGACTACTAAAATAGTCACCGATTATTTTGATAGTCGATTAGTCATGCATACATGCATGTCACTAACTCGGCTTCTTCTCCGGAGCCTTTGTGCTCCACTGTCTCGCAGGTTAACTTATATCACAGCGGTGCCTGGATAGTGTGACGTGCGTGGTTGTGCTGCTGCCGTGGTCCTGCCTGATGCCGCCTGCTGTTATCATTAGTCATACTTCCACTGTTATTATGTGATTATTGGCACATATGTATACTATCATATAATAATATATACTTTCAACTTATTGTACCACAATAACCGTAATTATAATCATAATTTTATTGCTTTCATTAATGTTGTTGTAAGCTACTGTCATTACCGTCTGTCCAGCATGTTCTGTACGACAAGAGGGATCCATCCTCAGTTGCTCTTCCTGAGGTTTCTAGCATTTTCTTTCCCCTTTAAAGGTTTTTTTGGGGGGGAGTTTTTCCTTATCCGCTGCGAGGGTCCAAAGGACAGAGGGATGTCATATGCTGTAAAGCCCTGTGAGGCAAATTGTGACTTGTGGTATGGGGCTTATAAATAAAACTGATTGATTGATTGATTGATTGATTAATCTAGCTGCTTCATCTGACATTTCCTTCACGGTCTTCCTCAAACTGTGTCCCTGCACTCCGAGTTCCCCCAGGAGCAAGACAGCTGATCTTGCTATGAATCCCCTACACTCCACTTCCACTGGACAAATCCTAGTTTTCTACCCTCGCTGCTCAGACTCTGCTTCTAAGTCTGCAGACCTAAGCTTTTTTCCTTTCATAGGCTTCTTTCTTCCCAAGGAACTATCAGCTCAAAGAAATAAACTATCCATTGACTCACTGACCACAACACTATGTTAGGCCTCTGATTTGTACAAACTATTTCCTGGGGAACAACAAGCTTTCCTCCTAAATCTACTTGCATTTCCCAATCACAAGCACCTTCTAGGCGGCCACACCCTTGCCTCCTTACTAACTTATCACTTCTGTATTTCTCCCCCAAACTGAATTGCAAAACTCCTATTCTTAAAACCTTCTGAATTTGCCTGTCTTCATTTCCCTTTGATACCTGCAGCTAATCTTTTCAACACCTGGCTATGTCGCCATATATACCGGCCTTGTGACAAGATAACTTTGCAGCCTGACAAAATATGCTTTAAGGTTGCGGTACCTGAACACAATGGGCATGATGGGTCCCCATTTACCCACAGTTTTAGGTTCTGGGGGGTTGGTAACGCATCATATGTAGCCCCTACCAGGAATCTAACACAATTCTCCTCCATATTCCACAGGTCCCTCCAACTAAGCTTCCTGTTCTCTACACTTTCCCAATTCAACCACTGTCCCTGCTTAGCCTGGGCCACTACCTTTGCACCCCTTAGTATCTCCTCCTGTCTATGTATCTGTTCAACAACCAGCTTTCTTTTATGCAGCTCTCTTCGGCATCCAGTGGTAGCAGTATCACTGGATGCTGAGAAAGCTTTCGATCGAATTGAGTGGTCGTACCTGTTTTTCACTCTCTCCAGATATGGTTTTGTTCCAAAGTGCTTACAGTGGATCAGAGCACTATATCAAGAACCTGTCTCAGCAATAAAGAGCAATGGCATGATTTCAGCTCCCTTACAAGTTTGGTGTTCCACTAGACAAGGTTGTCCCCTATCCCCCTTACTTTTTATTTTAGCCTTAGAACCGATGGCATGTGCAATCTGACAAGACAGAGAAATTAGAGGCATTTTAATTAGTGGTCATGATTTCAAGTTAAATATGTATGCGGATGACATTTTGTCAGTGGCGGGCCATGCATTTTACACCTAGGCCTTCAGTGATGTCCTTCACAGACCTGAATTAATCCACCTCCTCTTAATACCATCATTATGATGCCCTGGTTCTAGAAACTGTAATACAGAAACCCCCTAATGCTGTATAATTGGGCGTTGCATCACCTTAACATAGTCGAGTACAACAGACTTATATTAATAGGCTATTTCTGGAGCATTTTAAAATCAATAGCCTACACCTACATTAACAATTAAGAGGTAAGGTAAACTACCAGCTCACTTGGATACTGTCAAAACATACCGTTTGTAGTTTCCGATTTGAAAGTGGTGGACAAACCCTTTACCCGCCATTGCGGAGTTACAAAACAGCATTTAGATCAAATTGTTAAATGAATTAGCTTGTTCGCTACTCGCTACTACTAGCCTACGGTCCACCAGGTCAACAGGTTCAGTTTGGTTATTCTGCATAGCCCTCCCTCTCACTAGTGTGTATCCAATTGAAGGACGTGAAAAGCTAGGGCCTGCTAGAAGGCCCCGGTGAGCCAACTCGAAATCTGATTGGTTATCGCAACTGTCTGTTTTCCATTCACTTACAGTGTACAGGGGCCCTCACTGTTGATTCTGAAGGCCTCGGGGCAGATTTCTTGGACTTAGCAACACATGATAGCTCAAATCTGATTGGATAAATGCTCTAACATAAATATACAACACTGGAAGCAACACAACCAAGAGGAAAGCTATGAAAGGAAGATAACAGATGATGGGGAATGATTTAATACATATTTATGAAATAAATAAATAAATATTAAAGAAAGTGAAATTTATTTTCTGGTGATGTTTAGGCCAGCAGAGAAGGCCTTGCTGGCCCTGATGGCCTACCACTGCATTTTGTTGACTTTGTCCAAACCCTCACACTCTATACCAAGAGTTTTAGAAATGATTAACTCACCTGGCAGCCTTTCAGGTTACAAAATAAATTGGACTAAAAGTGAAGCCATACCTTTGAACGTGATCTGATCTTGGACCTGCTCCCTTTGTCTGGAGATCAGAAGGCATGAAATATTTGGGAATAAAAATTAGATCACCTATCAATGAAATATTTGACTTCAATGCAAAACCTCTATTAAATAACATAAAGGAAGACCTTAGAAGATGTTCTGCTCTGCCTCTGTCCTTATGGGGTAGGGCAAAAGTGCTAAAGATGAATGTCCTTCCAAGATTGACTTTTTTAATTTCCTCTGTTCCTTTGTTTATTCGGAAATCTTGGTTTGATAATGTCAATAAAATGTTCTCCTCTTTTCTATGGAACAACAAGCCTAGAATTAATTGAAAAAAAAAAAAAAATCCCTACCAAGAGACAAAGGGGGTCTTAGAATCCCTGATGTTTATTTATATTATCTTGCATTAAATGCCAGGTATTCACTTATTTGGGGCCATAAAAAGACATATCATGTGACATAAGCAAAGAAATTCATAAAAGAATGGCCATTACAAGTTATCAGTTCTTCCATTCTCTCCGATATGGTATAACAATGCTTTTAAAGCTGCAGGTCCACTGGCCAATATGGTATGGTGCAATCACAATATTACAGAAATTTCTCAAATTGTAGAGAACACAGAGATTTGGTCCTTTGAGGAAGACATAACTTAAATATGAATAGTTTTTTACAGTATGCCCAGTTAAAGTCAATTGTTTCCAAATTTCCCAAAGGATATTTTGATTATAACTATGAGATTGACAAAAGATTCAGATTTGTATCGTCAAACAGAGGAGCAGTCTCAGGTCTGTATAAGTTGCAAACCTGAACTCAAAGACAGACTCACAATAGGGGTCAAATTTACCTCTGCAGAGTGGGAAAACATTTGCCGTGACATTAAAATAACCTCAAAGTCAGTCAGAGGTAGAGTTATACAGCTGAAAATTCTTCATAGAGCTTATATCACTCCCTCTAGACTTAAAAAATAGACCCAAGTGCTTCAAATCTTTGTTGGCATGACAAGTGGGAACTTTGATTCATATGCTGTGGTACTGCCCTACAGTCAAATCTTTTTGGACAGAAGTCTGTAAGTTAACTTCAATGATCATTAATGTCAATATTGCTCCATGTCCAGCTGTGTGTCTGCTGGGTCACAGGGCTGTACACCTAAAAACGAGACGAGCAAGAAAGACAGTTGGGGGGCGCATATCATCATCGCAAATATTGGTTTGATGTAATTTGATTTGACTGACTATTAAATCTGGTCAAATACGAGAAATGCTGTGTTTTAGTCCAGTTTTGCTCCAGCATTCCACGCCAAGAGCTGTGGACTGCCTTAGTTTCCTTGTAAGCTCTGAACCTGAACATTCTCAGTTGCTTTACCAGCCTGCTCTCCTTGTACCTGTTTAAGTAGTGCATTAAAGCTCAGTATAAACTGTTCCGCCTGTCTCCGATGCTGCTTTTGGGTCCTAAACTCACTTGTTACAGTAATTTCCTTGAATATCCTTGGATTATGGGATCTTTAGTGGTATTATGCACATCTTTTGTCTGTTTTGTTTTTAATACTAAAACTAAAGATCGTCTTCCTTGGTGTCACGTATCATAGAAGTTGTATTAAGTTGCTAGGTCATGGTGACCTTGATTTGATGAGTTCCTGCAGGTGAATGTGGACACATATCCTACACAGCTGTGAACCATCATGCAGTTGTGAGCTATATGTGAGCACTGTGTCACTTTGCGAGTGTTATGTCTTGAGAAAGGTCTTTGAGATCAAAACATCAACCTTTTTTAAATAGTTCAGTTCAAAGGTGATGAATTTTGCGCAGATTTTTTTTTGTTATTTTTTATTGTATCAGACAAAACCTACCACAAGCTCAGACACCTGCCTCAGTCAACCATGACACAGTCTTTGACAGCCCTGAAGGTAATCTCAACTGTCTACGACTATTCACTCTCTTAACAAAGTACAGAGGCCAGCAATACAAGCTCACTGTCCATGTAGATAAACTGCCAACTCCAGCAAGCTGCTGCAATGGGGCTGGTGGAAACAGTAGAGAAAGCTCAAGGTACATTTGTTGGAGATCTGGGTCTCTTAAAGATAACGCCTGTAAAAATATGCCTGTGAGACAATGCTGTGCCATACAATGTTAACACTGCGAGGAGAGTGTCTGCTCCCCTGTTGCCCAAGGTTAAAGCAGAGCTAGAAAGGATGGTCAAGTGTGGCATTACAGAGGAGGTCAAGGAGCCAACAGAGTGGTGTGCCTCAGGTCCCAGTCCCTAAGAAAACTACACAGGTGAGGATCTGTGTTAACCTAAAAAGTGTATGGCTTGCAGAATCTCATGGGTCTTCTTTGCTTGATGTAGCAAGAAGCTTTTGACAAATTCCCCTAGAGAGTGAAACAGCCAAATTGACCACATTCATCCCACCCATTGGGAGATATTTTTCAAGCAGGTCTGATTTAGAATCTCCAGTGCACTAGGGATTTTTTAGAGTGAAATGTTGGTGCTTTTGTGAGGCCAGGAAGGAGCTAAGGTCTATGTGGACAATATCTTTGTCCATGGCAAGGATGAGAAGGAGCACGAGGAGAATGCTGGAGAGTGCTGGCTTGAAGCTCAATGACTGCCTGCCTCGTACTGACGAAGCATCTGGCCTGCCCCCTCAAAAGTAAGTGCCATTACAGAGGTAAAGCCATCGTGTCACGCATCAGGCCTGCAGAGGATCCTGGGGAGATACCTGCCCAACCTGTCAGAAGTGATGAAATCTCTCAATGACATGTTGAAAAATGAGGCAGTGTAGACTTGGGATACATATGCATTCAACAAGGTAAAGCAACTCATCTCCATTGCACCCATTCCTGTATTTTATGATGTAGACAAACCCAAAACAGTGGGCACAGATGCAAACAGCTATGGCTGGGTGGCAGACTTCTACAGTGCCATGCTGATGGATTGTAACCAGCAGTATTCTGTTTGAGAACACTGACTGATGCTGAAAATGCCATGCAAAGATAGAGAAAGACTGCTTAGCAACCTTTTGGGCCTGTGAGAGGTTCCCCTCATTCTTATACACAACTAGTCTAGTCTAGACAACTTTGCAGATCACACAGACAACAAACAACAAATACCTCAACACAGTTCCCCTGAGGTGCCAGTGCCTGTTCATGCATCTAATGACATACGTCACTGCAGAGTATGTGCAGGGTAAACAGTGACAGTGACCAACACACTATCCAGACAACCATTACCAGTAATCAGAGCCAGCCCTCCCTATAAGCGAATTAAGTTGCTGCTTAGGGCCACGCGGACACTAGGGGGCCCCCAGATGGATGCACGGTACACTGAACTGACTGACTGTCACACCTTTGTGCAAACCTGGCAACCCTGTTATTTACAATTAACTGCAACCTACTTGTTCATAGGGTGGCATGTGAGGATCTTCATGTTTGTTTGATCCAAAACACTGGCAACGATGACTATTGAGTCAACATCAACGTTTATCACTTACCAGAATGGGTGATTACGTTAGTATGTGCAATATGTGTCTTTGTAGTGTCTGTTTGAAATTTACAGACCAGTTGTTTGTTTTATTGTTTGAGTAATGCACTCACACAGTGTAGAGTTTCAAATGAGCTTTTTTAATGACAAAATTCTAACTATTAGAGGCAAAATTCATGACCTCCTGTCCTCAGATAGTACCTATCTAACCTCAAACACAGCTGTAAGACCTAATATATATTTAGATTGCTTCTCCCCAATTTCTCTTCAAGAATTGACCACAGTGATTTCTTCATCTAAATCATCAACGTGTCTCTTAGACCCCATCCCAACTAGGCTACTTAAGGAGGTCTTTCCTTTAGTTAACACTCATATATTAGATATGATCAATATATCCTTATTAACAGGCTATGTACCACAGTCTTTTAAGGTAGCTGTAATTAAACCTCTACTAGCCCACCCTGGATCCAGAGGTGTTAGCCAACTATAGACCAATATCTAATCTTCCCTTTCTGTCAAAGATCCTTGAGAAAGCAGTCACAGACCAGCTGTGTGATTTTCTCCATGATAATAATTTATTTGAGGAATTTACAAAAAAATTAAAAAATGACCTTCTGATTGCTTCAGACAAAGGACTCGTCTCTGTACTTGTTTTATTAGATCTTAGTGCGGCGTTTGACACTATTGACCATCAAATTCTACTGCAGAGACTGGATCACTTAATTGGCCTAAAAGGTTCTGCACTAAGCTGGTTTAAATCTTATTTATCTGATCGTTTTCGGTTTGTTGACGTTCATAATGAATCATCCTCACGTACTAAAGTTTGTTTTGGAGTTCCGCAAGGTTCTGTGCTCGGACCAATCCTATTTACTCTATATATGCTTCCTTTAGGTAACATCATTAGAAATCACTCTATAAATTTCCATTGTTATGCGGATGATACACAGTTACTGCCTTAAAGACATAAAAACCTGGATGAGCACCAATTTCTTGATGTTAAATTCAGACAAAACTGAAGTTATTGTTCTTGGCCCCAAACAAGTCAGAGACTCTTTATCTGATGACATAGTTTCTCTAGATGGCATTGCTCTGGCCTCTAGCACTACCGTAAGAAACCTCGGAGTAACATTTTATCAAGATTTGTCTTTTAATTCTCATTTAAAACAAACGTCGGACTGCATTTTTTCATCTGCGTAATATTGCAAAAATTAGGCCTATCCTGAACCGAAAAGATGCAGAAAAATTGGTCCACGCTTTTGTTACCTCAAGGCTGGATTACTGTAACTCTCTATTATCAGGTAGCTCTAGTAAGTCCTTAAAAACTCTCCAGCTAATTCAGAATGCAGCAGCACGTGTACTACCAGGAACTAAGAAACTCCTGTTTTAGCTTCTCTACACTGGCTCCCTGTAAAATCCAGAATTGAATTTAAAATCCTACTGTTAACTTAACTTAGCTCTAAATGGTCAAGCTCCGTCATATCTTAGAGAGCTCATAGTGCCCTATTATCCCACCAGAACACTGCGCTCTGAGAACGCAGGGTTACTCGTGGCAGACACCGTCTCCACATTTAAGACTAGACTTAAGAGTTTCCTCTTTGATAAAGCTTATAGTTAGGGCTGGCTCAGGCTTGCCCTGTACCAGCCCCTAGTTAGGCTGACTTAGGCCTAGTCTGCTGGAGGACCCCCTATAATACACCGGGCACCTTCTCTCCTTCTCTCTCTCTCGTATCCTAATACTGCATCTTGCTAACTCGGCCATTCTGGATGTCACTAACTCGGCTTCTTCTCCGGAGCCTTTGTGCTCCACTGTCTCTCAGATTAACTCATATCGCAGCGGTGCCTGGATAGCGTGACGTGTGTGGTTGTGCTGCTGCCGTGGTCCTGCCAGATGCCTCCTGCTGCTGCTGCCATCATTAGTCATTAGTCATACTTCTACTGTTATTACTGCCAGATATTAATATATACTTTCAACATATTGTACCACAGTAGCCAGAACTATAACTATAATACTTTACTTTCATTAATGTTGTTGTAAGCTACTGTCATTACAGTTTGTCCTGCATCTCTCTCTCTCTCTCTCTCTCTGTCTCTGTCTCTCTTTCTGTCTCATTGTGTCATACGGATTACTGTTAATTTATTATGCTGATCTGTTCTGTACGACATCTATTGCATGTCTGTCCGTCCTGGAAGAGGGATCCCTCTTCAGTTGCTCTTCCTGAGGTTTCTACCGTTTTTTTCCCCCGTTACAGGGTTTTTTTTTGGGGGAGTTTTTCCTTATCCGCTGTGAGGGTCCAAAGGACAGAGGGATGTTGTATGCTGTAAAGCCCTGTGAGGCAAATTGTGATTTGTGATATTGGGCTTTATAAATAAAATTGATTGATTGATTGATTGATTGATTGATTGAAATGATTATGGTGAAACCTATTATTCAGCAAGGTTGTTACATCCTTCACTTTCAATATAATTAATGGAAAAAATGAAAAGCAGCTTTGGTCGGGAGGCACAACATATCTGGTTCATATTTTTTGATAGTGTCTAATAATAAAGGGTCAAAAACTACCTGCTCCATACTGTTAAGGTCAGCAAATGATCAGTATTAAAGGATTAGAATATCATACTAAACTAGAGCTGTACTGATAAATAATATTAGTTACCCCTACATAAATTTTCTTTTAGCGTTATTTTCTGTTAATAGTATTTGTTATTGAAATAAATAGATAAAGTAATTGATATATCACTTTTTCAGAAGGAGCAATACTCAAATATTTTGGTGGTGGTGGTGGAACCAGAGAGGATGAAAGCACTGGTAAGTGAAAATGTTTTAAAATTACAGTTCACTGTGTTGTCCACTTGTTCATGGATGTTACCTGGTATAATTATGTTTATTATGTTTTATCTACTCTGCATGTTATGCATGTTCTATTTGTATTCTCACACAGCAGCTGGAGATGACAATACTCCCACTCCTGGTTCATCCACAGAGGACACCTCAACAGATGTTCCTGGTACATAAACTTTATTTCCAACAGGAAATTAATAATGTCTTTGTTTACAGCAATTTGAAGTCATTTTTGATTTTTAGATATAATGATTAAGATCATTATATCTAAAAATACTGATACGATACTAATATAAAGTAATAGACCACAAAATTTAAAAAAGAAATGTTAATGTTTAATGTTAATGTTGTTTTTCTTATTTATTGCAGTTTATACTTTGTTCATTTAGTTTATACTATTTATTTGTTACTGGTTAGAATAGTTTAGAATTTAAAGTATTGTTTTAAGGATTCTTTTCAGCATTTAAGTTGTTTTCCACCTTACATGGCTTGTTACAAATTATAATTTAGATAATAAATATAAAATCTTATTATAATCTTTTGTTGCATTTCTTTTTCTTCCGTTAGATGGTTATTAGATATTTCATGTAATACTTTAGGTTTGGAGTCATCTAGTGGGCAAGCAGAGTTAACGCCATTTTAAAATTTTTAACACTAAGCAGCATTCAGACAGATAGTAAAGGTAATGAAAAGGCAAATGCATTTAGTTAGCTTTAAGTGTTTCAGTGAGTGTGCTCAGTTAGCACTTAATTATGGCCCATCATGTTGATAGAGGTAAAAATTTAATGCATAAGGTTTATAATTGCATACGGTATCTGGTTTTGTGTATCCTTAACTGTCTATTAATGGCAAAGTAGGGCCCCTGAAACTCATCCTGCTTAGGGCCCCCAGAGGTACAGGGCCGGCCCTGCCAGTAATGCAGAATGAAGTGTTCATACAAACCTGTGTGGATTCAATGTTGGAAGATGCAACTCACACTGAATGGCCCGTGTCACCCTCCAAACAGGAACAGATCAAGCAGGAGGTGGGCAAACCTGCAGGTGATGTGTAGACTGGTGATCCAGAGATGGCCAAAGTATGTGAGTGGCGTTCCATCACAGGCAAGCACATTCTGTCAATATCAAAGGGACACTGGCGAATGCAGTGTCATCCCACATCCAGCCTGTGAAGCGACATACATCACCATCTGCTTAATGGGCACCATGGCATCATCAAGGGTCGTGAAAGGGTGCGCATTAGTGTGTGGTGGCCTGGGCTGGAGAATGAGATCCAAGAGCTGGTGACAAAGTACCCTGAATGCATGCAGACCAGACCAGTGCAGAAGAAGGATCCTCTGATGACAGCACCGGCAAGGCCCTGGAAAAAAGATCAGAGATCACTAAATATGCAAAACAGAACTTCTTGATTGTCACTGACTATTTTTCTCGCTATCTGGAGAAAGGTCACCCACCTGATATGAGACCACCTGTGCACGACTGAAAAACATTCTCTCCAGGTAGGGGTGTACAGATGAGCTAAACACAGACAATGGAGAACAATTTTCAAATAAGGAGTTTAAAAGCTTCTCTGTGGCTAATGACTTCAAACACATCACTTCCAGCACTCACTACCCTCAGTCCAACAGTGAGGCTGAGAGAGCAGCACAGACTGCAAAAGGGATCCTGCAGAAGTCTGATCCATCAGAGAGCACACATGTAAGTGAACAACTATCAACACTCCAACTCTCACCTCTGAATTCACCTGTGAGAGAAGCTGTTTCAAATGAGCCTGTGGGACACCTCCCTGAGTCATCCATCTGCCTAAGGGGCCGAACACATACTGCATCTTTAACCACCTGGAAAATGACAGGTTGCGAGCTAAGTGCGATTCTTGTGTCTTTTCTGTGCCAGTTTTCAATGTTTCAATTTTGCATCTGAGCTTGCTAAACAACCCTAAGAAGCACTGTATCATAGCCTATTTACCTGAAATCCTGAATGCAGAGCTGATCTTCTTCCAGGTGCTGTTTGTTTTAAGTGTGTAGGCTTAAATATTGTCAGTGGGATGGATGTAAAGCTCTGGCAGCTCTGCACTGAAATGATCAACTTCTTCTCCATATTTACAACAGACTGATCTATCTGATCTATCTGTCGGCTGTGATTGGTTGCTCCTCTCCACATGACAAATGGTGCGCACCACTGTATTCCAAAAGTTGAACTGTTTATCTCAGGGTGCAGCCATTGCCCTAAGATACAGAAGCTAGAGGAATGCATGTGCATTGTGACAGCGTCACTGTGGCATTTAAGCGCACCTGCCTCACATCTACATTGAAAACAATAAATTTGAGGAAACAAAAAAAATGCGTCGTGTACAGCCCCTAAAGGATTCTAAGACTTTGTATTTACCTAATACATAGCACGCTAGCATGGAGCAAATAAACTCTAGCAGTCTTTGTTTTATTTTATAGCATTACTGGCCTTGGAAATGCAGACAATATCAGAATCAGAGACCGTTTTTACCCATGGGCCATTAGGTCGCAGACATGCAGACAACACTGCAGACATGGGTTCACAGGTCGACAACAACACATAAATGACAGCCATATCCCACTCAACAATGTGCCTTATCTCTGTGCAATATCCATTCACTGTGCAATAATGTTAATTACTACCATTCTTGACACCTAGTGCAATAAGTTTCCTCATTCCATCATTCCCACTGCATATAATGTAATTATTCATGGAAGCTTCACGTGAGTTCTGGTCAGTATTGTTGTCATTAGGGTCCGGGCAGCTAAGCTGCCAGGACACTATTGTAATCCTAGGTATTCTTCTTCTTCTTTCTTCTTCTGAGGAAATCATACTTCCCATGGGTGAAAACTCACCAAACTTTGCACAAAGGTCCAGTCTCATGCCAGATATCCTCAGCTGTAAACTCAAGCCAATAGTCCTGATGCTGGTGCTACAGCAAGCTTCTAAAGTTCAAAATTTTGAAAATTCATAACAAATCAACTATACGTGCTACAACTTTCATCAAACTGTAGCCCCAATACTGAAGAAACTTGTGTACATTTAAACCCTATTAAAAATTATGAAGATCATCACTGTTTTTTTCAAAAACTGTAAAACTTCTTAAACCTATCTCCTCCCACAATTTTTGCTCAATTGACACCAAACTTGCTACAGCGCATCTTCAGACTGTCCTACAAAAACTACGTTTCTCAGATTTTTGATTTATCAAAAATTGAGCCTACAGTGCATCAAAATGTTTGACTGTAAATGGTACTGTAAACATATACATGCAAATTCTTGCTAAATAAATCTTCAATGTTCATGAAAAAATGACAAAATTCTAGAGTCATGGTAGATGATGTGTGGCAAATTTCAGAATTTTATCTCAAAAACTGAATTTTTGACAGCATTTTGAATTTTGCTCTAATGTGAGCAATTGGAGTCAATGTAAAAATGGCAATTTTAAACATCAGTTTTTCACTTATGGAGCAAATCAATCATTGTTTGTTGGCAAAATGGGACACCTTCATTGTCAGAACGGGACACCTTATATTTTCATATTCAAAAAACAGGAAACAGAGAAGTAACATCAAATCAACATGTTATTGTCATTTAAATGACCATATAATGAAAATACAACACAATTGAGATTCTTACATGAAACAAAAGTATTTAGCAACTCCACAGCATAATTTTTTCATTGCTCTTCTCTTTAAAAAAAAAAAAAAAAAATCAAATAGGGCTCTCAAAACAATTTGATAAAAATACCAAGCTAAAATTAGCAAACGATGCAAGACCTAATGTTACATTAGTAATTTTAAGGCTTTCTTTTGTCTGCCATTGGCTTCTGAAATGTACATAAATTTATTTATTTATTTTTAAAAAATATGTTTATATTTGATATTTATTCAAAATTTCATACAGCCTATATGTCACAAAAAAACAATAACTAAAAACTATGAACCAAAAAAAGTACAATCTATAGAGGGTATGCGTTTACGTCACTTCCCCCCCGGGACACGCCCCTCTCAGTCGGACTGAGTGAGAGGGACCCAACTGCAGTCAAGATGGCCGACTAGGGCGCCGCCGTATATCTAGTCTATACCGGAAAGTTGGAAAATCCCAAGCGGAAGTTTCTTCTTCGTGTAATTTTTTGCTTATTCGGCGGCCATACTGATTAGCGGGTTGTGTTCAGAGAACGAGAGAACGGTAAGAAAAATAGTCTTTTAATTATCATCCAACGAGTGTGGTATGGTTTCTAAGATGTAATTCGTGCTATTTACAAATGCGATGCATCGAAAAATTAGAGTGTCATGTCTCGTGAAGGCTGTTTCTCCGCTTGACTCGATGGTCTGGGCTAACGTTAGCTTAGCCAAAGAAAGTACGCTAATGGATTTGGCAAAGTCGTATGGCAATTTTTTCAGCGTTTTTGGTGTGTGTATTACCCTATACACACACACACGCGCATATTTATTTCTTACATATATATGTATGTGTGTGTATAAATAGATATATATATATAAAACAGTAAGATATATAACAGTATATATATATATATATATGTATATATATATATATATATATACAGTACAGGCCAAAAGTTTGGACACACCTTCTCATTCAATGCGTTTTCTTTATTTTCATGACTATTTACATTGTAAATTCTCACTGAAGGCATCAAAACTATGAATGAACACATGTGGAGTTATGTACTTAACAAAAAAAGGTGAAATAACTGAAAACATGTTTTATATTCTAGTTTCTTCAAAATAGCCACCCTTTGCTCTGATTACTGCTTTGCACACTCTTGGCATTCTCTCCATGAGCTTCAAGAGGTAGTCACCTGAAATGGTTTCCACTTCACAGGTGTACCTTATCAGGGTTAATTAGTGGAATTTCTTGCTTTATCAATGGGGTTGGGACCATCAGTTGTGTTGTGCAGAAGTCAGGTTAATACACAGCCGACAGCCCTATTGGACAACTGTTAAAATTCATATTATGGCAAGAACCAATCAGCTAACTAAAGAAAAACGAGTGGCCATCATTACTTTAAGAAATGAAGGTCAGTCAGTCCGGAAAATTGCAAAAACTTTAAATGTGTCCTCAAATGGAGTCGCAAAAACCATCAAGCGCTACAACGAAACTGGCACACGAGGACCGACCCAGGAAAGGAAGACCAAGAGTCACCTCTGCTTCTGAGGATAAGTTCATCCGAGTCACCAGCCTCAGAAATCGCAAGTTAACAGCAGCTCAGATCAGAGACCGGATGAATGCCACACAGAGTTCTAGCAGCAGACCCATCTCTAGAACAACTGTTAAGAGGAGACTGCGCCAATCAGGCCTTCATGGTCAAATAGCTGCTAGGAAACCACTGCTAAGGAGAGGCAACAAGCAGAAGAGATTTGTTTGGGCCAAGAAACACAAGGAATGGACATTAGACCAGTGGAAATCTGTGCTTTGGTCTGATGAGTCCAAATTTGAGATCTTTGGTTCCAACCGCCGTGTCTTTGTGAGACGCAGAAAAGGTGAACGGATGGATTCCACATGCCTGGTTCCCACTGTGAAGCATGGAGGAGGAGGTGTGATGGTGTGGGGGTGTTTTGCTGGTGACACTGTTGGGGATTTATTCAAAATTGAAGGCACACTGAACCAGCATGGCTACCACAGCATCCTGCAGCAACATGCCATCCCATCCGGTTTGCGTTTAGTTGGACGATCATTTATTTTTCAACAGGACAATGACCCCAAACACACCTCCAGGCTGTGTAAGGGCTATTTGACCAAGAAGGAGAGTGATGGAGTGCTGCGGCAGATGACCTGGCCTCCACAGTCACTGGACCTGAACCCAATCGAGATGGTTTGGGGTGAGCTGGACCGCAGAGTGAAGGCAAAGGGGCCAACAAGTGCTAAACACCTCTGGGAACTCCTTCAAGACTGTTGGAAAACCATTTCAGGTGACTACCTCTTGAAGCTCATGGAGAGAATGCCAAGAGTGTGCAAAGCAGTAATCAGAGCAAAGGGTGGCTATTTTGAAGAAACTAGAATATAAAACATGTTTTCAGTTATTTCACCTTTTTTTGTTAAGTACATAACTCCACATGTGTTCATTCATAGTTTTGATGCCTTCAGTGAGAATCTACAATGTAAATAGTCATGAAAATAAAGAAAACGCATTGAATGAGAAGGTGTGTCCAAACTTTTGGCCTGTACTGTATATATATATATATATATGTATATATATATATATATATATATATATATGTATATATATACAGTATATACATATATATAATTTGTGTGATCCTGGTCACATTATTATTACCATCAAGGAACATATCTGTTGCCCGGACATAGAACTGTTGGCTGTTGGACTCAGGCCGTGTTATTTGCCAAAGGAGTTTTCACATGCCATTATTATGACTGTGTACATCCCTCCTCATCCTCATCCATCCTTCAATCATATCACCATGGCAACGACACTTTGTTTTTTTTTACACTAGTATGTGTGCCACTGCTGTATATATTGTTGCATATATTATATTGTATAGTATATATTGTTGTACATTTTATATTTCTATATGTTATATATTATACTACAGTCTTTGTTGAATAGGAGCAACTGTAACACTAACAATTTCCCCCCGGGGATCAGTAAAGTATTTCTGATTCTGATTCTGATTCTGATATATTCTTTTCTTCCAGATGCACCCTTCTATAATGGAAAAAGGCGACATTGTTGTATGTTCATGTATTTGTTTGCCTGTTCTGTTTTATGCTTTTCCCTTGTTTTTGATTTGTGATTGAACTCAGTAAAGACGTTGTTTACAAAAAAGAGAACTCCAAGTGAAGTTATTATTGCCAGTATGATAGTGTAATATTGTGTTTTATTGGATTCCAGAAATAAAATAGAATTAACAGAAGACTGACAATAGGAATATATAATTATTGCATTCATTTAATAGCTAAACTGGATAATGAACACATCTCTAGACCCAGGAAATGCCTGTTCTGTTGCAGTAACAAATGTCTGGCGCCATTGTGTTGCCCATGATGTCCCCGCTCATCCCTGAAGATCCCTGGTGGATGAAAATACAACCAGCAGGATTGAAGTCATTTCTCTAAGCTGCTCTTCTGTGCCTTTGAACAAGCGGGGTGTGGGGAGCTGTGTCTGCACAGTGTTTGAATGATATTTGTAGCAGAGGCAGATTAATACACCATGAATCTACAACAATTTTCCTTCCTCCCCAGCAGACTGCAGCATAAAACAACACACTTGCCACCACAGACTGATAAAACATCTGCAGCATCTTACTACAGATGTCAAGAGATCTGAGCTTCCTTAAGAAAAAGAGGCGGCTCTGCCCCTTTTTGTAGAGAGCGTCTATGTGTAGGGACCAGTCCAAATTATTATCCAGGTGTACACCTAGATACTTATGACTTGGCACCACCTTGATGTCCATCCCACAGGTATTCACTGGCTGAAGAGGGGGCTTGGACCCGCAGAAATCTATAATCATTTCCTTGGTCTTTGAGGTGTTCAGTAGGAGACAGTTCTTGTGACTCCAGTCACTGAAGGCTTTTATCAGTTCCCTGTATTCAGATTCCTGCCCATTCCTGATACATGCCACAATAGCAGTGTTGTCCGAGTATTTCTGGATGTGGCAGGACTCAGAGTTGTATTTGAAGTCTGCTGTGTACAGTGTGAACAGGAATGGAGCCAGGACAGTCTCCTGTGGAGCCCCCGTGCTGCTCATTAATGTCCCAGAAGCACAGTTCCCCAACCTGACATACTGTGCGCTTCCTCTCAGGTAATCTGTGATCCAGGAGATAAAGGAAGGATCATATGATTAATGCATAATGTCTGGGCAGTACAACCCTTACACTGTACCACCAATGATTTACAGTGCCTTCTTTTT
Organism: Epinephelus lanceolatus; assembly: GCF_041903045.1. Lineage (NCBI taxonomy): Eukaryota > Metazoa > Chordata > Actinopteri > Perciformes > Serranidae > Epinephelus > Epinephelus lanceolatus. The sequence goes on from NC_135750.1 coordinate 40,442,803, forward strand.
TACTGTTAACATAAATTAATATTAACCATATGCTAATGTGAAAGTAAGTATGACATTTGTTGTGACCATGTGTGCATGTTGCAACTGCAGCCTAATCTGAAAGTGCTGTTTATTTGGTTGTGTAAATTCTCATTTTTTATTAATTCTCAGTTTATTTAATCTGAGAATTCAGTTTATTTAACTTTAGTTATTCTTCAGTCCTATTGTGAATGTGTGTGTGTGTATGTGTGTGTGTGTGTGTGTGGCCACCACCACACAAACATAATATTTACATTTGTATTCATAACGTTGATATTAAAGTTAAATCCATGAAACGTTAGCATTATAACTTAGTGATATTATTGTAGGCTTTTAACTAACTTCTGAGTTTTACAGTAGCCTATAAAGTCGTGGCGAGACAATTAACTAGTCACTTATACCGTTACGATAAACATGTAACTGCACAAAATGCATAAAATTATGTTATGTGTAAACGTACGTGTTTTTTAAGCTTTTATTTTTGTTTTAGCTCGGTCATATTTCCGGGATCGAGCGGCGATTAACCAACTTCCGGTTGTGACTTCCGGCATGGATTGGATGTATGGCGGCGCCTTGTCGGCCATCTTGACTGCAGCAAGGTACTCTTGGACTGAGTGGCAAAACAAACCTCCCTCAACATGGCGGAGTGTAGCAGTGGACACAGCAAGACCGGGATAAATACGGATTATACGGATCAAATTTAGGAGAACTGGACTCGACAATGATCCGCACGAGATACCAAAGAACAAGTGGTTCACGGACATTGAAATGTGGCCAGGAATCGGATATCCTGACATTTATATGTACCTGATTTCAACGCCGGGAAAATACATAAAGCAAAGCCTTAAAGCATATAAAAGCCTCGACGCTTGGTCGTACTTCAAGGCTGGATTTGTTGGCGAAATTAAAGTGACGAGAACACTGATGGATATTCTGGTTGTCTGTGGACAGGTGTGTATGTATAGCCTATATATCATATAAACTGTGAGTTAGCTAATTGTCAGGCATGCCTTGTTCGTAGCTAACACTGCCACTCACTAATTGTGCAGGTGAAACACAGCCAGAGAATGAATGAGCCTCCACTGAAACCTTGGATAGCTGCGGAGAAGACAGGGACAGTTTTGACTGCTCATTGTACATGTATGGCAGGACTTGGGGAGATGTGTTCGCATGCAGCAGCGTTGATGTTTGCAGTTATGTCTGGGGTGAGGATGCGTGATGACACGCCTTGTACTTCACTGCCATGTCAGTGGCTTAAGCCAACAGTAACAAAGAAAATCTCCTGCTCTGAACTGTCCTCTATAGATGTGACATGTCCCAGAACGCAGAGTAGAAAGGTCTTATGTCAAGTTGACATGAATGTGGTCAATGAAGCTACATCTAGGAAGTCAGGGCCCTGCGATGCTACATCTAGACCTACAGAAAATGAACTTGCAAGCTTTCTGGATAAACTGAAGCATGCAAACCCAAGAGCTGCTGTGCTCTCTGTAGCTCCAAAACACTCCAAAGATTTTGTCCCTATGGCTCTGAAAGATGGCTATCCTACTCCATTGGGACAACTTTATGAAGCTGAGAATGCTACTTTGACGTACAGTGAACTTATTGAAAAATGTGACAAGGTGTTTGAAGATTTGAAAATGACAGATGCCCAGTGTAAGCTTGTGGAGGAGGAGACAAAGGGACAGGCTTCATCAAGAATGTGGCATACCTACATATGTGGCAGGATAACAGCTTCCAATTTTGGTGCAGTTATCAAGAGCAAAGAAAATCAGCCCCCGAAATCACTTGTAAAAGTCATATGCTGCCCAGAGTCACTTAAGTTTACAACTGCAGCAACAAGGTACTATTTAACAACACAGACAAATTATGAAATTTCAAAGTTGGTCTCTACTCAAATGATGGAGCTAGTGAATGATAAAATCTCTAATAAAACCTGATGCAAAGTAATTATGGACATGTATATATGTATGCCAAAATTCAAACCTAACGTTATGTTTCATCAAATATTTTCAGGTGGGGCATTCATCAGGAAAACAAGGCGAAGGAGCAATACACTGAGACCATGTCATCAAGACACATCAATTTTGATGTAACCCCCACTGGTGTCTTGTGACTGTTGTGGCTCAGGCTGCCTGGAAATCAAATGTCCCTACTTGGCAAAAGACAAGACACTGATTGAACTGTCAAAAGAAAAAGACTTTTGCTTGGTTACATCTTTGTCCTCAGATGTGACACTGAAACTTAACAGACAACACAACTACTACTTTCAAGTGCAGTGCCAGATTCATGTCACAAAATCACTGTACTGTGACTTTTGTGTGTGGTAGCCTTCAGAATTGCATATTGAAAGAATAACTCCAGATTTAAATTTTGAAAGACATGTTATGAAGGCAACAAAGTTTTTCAAAGTGCTGCCAGAATTATTGGGAAAATGGTTTACAAGAAATGCAGTACTGAATCTTGGTGCAACATCTGATCTGTAGGACTGCTGCTGTTGTGTTAAGCCCTTCACCTTAGGGATGATGTTACAGTTTGTAAATGACTGATATTTATACCTAAATGACACTTTGCTTACAGAGAAAATATAAAGCTCAAGTTGCACTGTAATTAAGTGCCACAGCTGTATTACTGTATAATGGGGGAACTACTGAACATTTTGAAAAGCCCCAAATTACTGACTGCTGCTTGTGAACTGTTACCTGGTATGTTTCTACCTCACATTCAAAGGAGCAGTTTGTGACACATTTTACAGATGTAAACATGTTTTACATTACATTCTAAACCAAGGTTTTAAAGCGTTTTTGGCGTCTTTTTCTTGTTGGTCCTAACATTTTATATGGAATATACCTATTTAGAATGTGAAGCTTAATGGGGTTATTTCCCCACACTGTTTTCATGTTTAAGGTTTGAAAGTGAGATATTAGCATATCTAGACTGACTTGACAGTTATGTCAAAACTATTGAAATAGTTTTAGAGTATAACTTTTATTTGTCATGCTTGCTTTAGGGAAAGTAACTTTGTCATACAATGAATTTGTACAAATATTTACAAACATTTCAGTTCCACAGTGTTCATCCAAGCATTACAGGGTTGTGTGCCCAGCCTTTTTTCCTTTTGTAAAAATATACAGTCACCAAAAAATGTGAAAATAGTACTAAACATTACTGTGGAAATACTAAACATGAATATGAAAATACTTAATACATTAATATGAAGTAATGTATTACAGATACATTACAGATTAAATATTTACAAAATGTAACACTTTTCTGTCTTATCAATGAAAATCACACATAAGGTTTAAAATTAACCTTTAGACTGATCATCTGATGATTGCATGCTTCATATGCCCTGTACATGAAGTAATGTTCACCTCAATCAGAAGGCACAATGGATTCACACGTTACATAAAGCACAGCATGTTAACACAATCTTGTCTATAAGGCAGTCCTCCACTTTTCCATTTTGTTCCACTCTAATGAGACTTTGAGGCAGTGTTGAGCCCAGAATAGTATATTTCTGCCTCAACATTCCGATCACTCTTTCAACGTGGATTCTCACACGAGAAATTTCTCGAGCAGATTCAATCTCTTTTTGGCTAAGCTGTTTCTTCCCTCGTGTGAATGGAGGTGTTATTAGTTCTGCACAGAATAGACCAATCGTGAAACCTCGGTCAGCTAGTACCAAGTCCCCTGGTAGGAGCTTATCAAGGAAACCACTGTGTTCTGTAAGGTGTTTGTCTGTAACCCGTCCACCCTAGGCCTTGGACACGAAGGAGATGCTTCCTTGTGGGGTGACTGAAATAAGAAACTTAATTGTGTTGTGTTGTTTGTAATTGCTCCAAGTTTGAGCTCGAGCTTTTAAGTCAGAAGGACGCTCTATGAACACCTCAAAGCAGTCGATTATGCTTACACAGTTCTTAAAAAATGTCCGAAAACACATTGGTAAGCTGTGTCTTAGGTCTTCTCTTTCTGGCCACAATATTAGAGGATGAAGCCTGCTTGCCATCACATGTATCCAACGGTGAAAGACTCTTGATACTGTTGACTGGTGAATCCGAAAGAGGTAGCCTAAAAACTCCTCTGACAGATTCAGGCGCAGCTTCATCAGCGTAAGAAGCAGTTCCTGAGTTGGCTTCAGGGACTGCTTTGCAGTAGCAGGAAAAACTGAAGACACATAACTAAATAATAACATGAAAGTCTGTAAATTGGGTAGTCCCGTGAAAAATTTCATTTTGCCGTCACCAAATTGTGAAACATCAAGGGTACGATGCTTCAACCCACTTTCTAGTTTGTGAACTTTATCTCTGAGTGATTGACATTCGATGTTTAAATATTTAATCTGCTCATGTAATGAGTCAATGTCATTGTGTGTCTCCTCTGTCTGGACCTCAGTGCCTTGGACTCCAGTTTCAGTTTGTACCTCTGCTTGATCTGCATGTACTTCCTGCTCTGACGCAGGAGTCTGATGCAAGTTCAGAAGAGCTTTGGCAGCTAGCCCTCTATTTCTGTTGTCAAATCTTTTGTCAGAAACGTTTTGAGATCGTAGCTCTCCAGGTTGTTGACAGCCCGAGTCTTATCAGCAGTGGAGGTGAAACTGAATAAACTTGGCACATAGTCTGGGTGTAGGGGATCATCACTCTTTTTACCTGAAACAAAAAAATACACATGGTTTCATAATTACTGACAACCAAGGTACAAAACTAGGGTACAAAAGTAACCTATTGGCCTACCAGCCAGCTAGCTGGTAAATCATATATATGTATTTTTCCTCAATTTATGTCCTTATTTTGACCTTTTCCCCCCATAATTATGACTTGTTAAGTGAATAATTTTTCTATAATTTAATGTGAATATGAATCAGAGCCAGATTAGCACATTATCAGAAAAATGCAAAATATCATAGCAGATAACCAGCTGATGGTCAATTTACAGTATACAGTGTATTGACACTAGTAAATATATGCATAATCTACTTGTATTTTTGATATTTAAGTATAACGTAGTTAATATCAGATACTTTGAGAATTTTACCCAAGCACTGTTTCTATAGGTGACTTTTACTTTTACCAAAGTAACATTTTAAATCGATATCTTTACTTTTACTAAAGTATGACTTTTTGGTACTTCATACAACACAGCTACAATTGCTTTGTGCTAAACCCCCTTATTTGGAAAACTGGGTTAACCTTGGCACAACACAAGGTTCATAATCACACAAATGAAGGCAAAAACGTTTCAGTTATGATGAATATAACTAAATGAAAGATGCTAACGTTAAGAGCTTTACTGATAAGTAACGTTAGCCAATACAGTATGTAACTTAACGTATGATTTCACCCCAAAATACAGCAGAACTTAACATTACCTGACACAAAATGGGAACCACTGACCCAAGTTTTGGTGCCTGGATTCCAGTTGTTTCTCCTAATTGCAGCAATCCATCTGCTTCTCTTTTCTTTGGCTTTCGGTAGCCTGTAAAAAGATTGCTCCGACTGCTTGAGAAACCTGTTTGTACAATTTATCGCACAACAGCTTTTCCCCATTTTTGATGTCGTTTTTAAGTTCTGGCAGCATTCAAGCTAACGCTAACGCTGTGGCTGCCACTCGTTTCTGCCACTCAGTGGGCGTATCCGCAGCGACTTCCGCTTGCTGTGATGTCACGTGCATACCCTCTATCCCGAGTAAGACAAACTGCTTGATCCCCGTCTCCAGTGAACCAGCAGAGAGCCTGCAGAACTGAATCAGTGAAAAAACACACCGGGCTACACAGCCTCTCTACCTGAGCAGCTGAAGCTGTGGCTCGCACCCTCGACACACAGACGGTGCTTCTGCATGCCAGCCAAACGTGTGTGCAGCTGTGAGAAATAAATGTGTGAGGTGTACGCTGCTTTTCTATCTTTTTTTCTTTTCTTTCTTTCTTTCTTTCTTTCTTTCTGTCAGCGACATACACTCCTAACACAGGACGGGTTGTTTTTATTGAGTGAGTTGATTATTAAGCCATAGTGATGCGCGGATCGGCTCTGATAGCACCTGAATCAGCATGTATGCACCAATCATCCAGCCGATACAACATGATTGAGCTAGCAAAGCAGTTTTGTGTTGCTATGTGTGGTATTTATTCAGTTTTGGGAAATCACAATGTCTAGAAAGTATCAGTGGCTGCAGCTGACAGGGACAGCTAACAGCAGCAGCAAAGCTAACATCAGGACGTCATCTGTTAAGAGCCTCCCATTGTCGGATACGACATGAAACTACTCCAGTTAGCTCAATCATCTTGTAACTAAGACATCCGCTGGAAAAAAAAATTTTTTTCACGGACCGTTTATTGAGGTATTGAGTTATTACAGACACCGCTAACGGCTAACAGCTAACGGTTAGCCCAGCTCATCTAAGATAACCATGTTATTAATTACAAAACGTGCACACAGAAATAGTAATGTTTGTTCAATCATTGTGTTTATAGACTTTACAAATATCAGATTAGTCTAAACGGTGATACAGTGATCTCAAAAATGTGATATATATGCATATATATATATATATATATATATATTTATATATACAGCTAAACTCAACAAGGTAAACAACAAGGCGATTCCCATTTACACAGTGGTCAAGAGTGCTGGACCGGAAGTGTCGCACAAAAAAAACGGAAGCTGGCTGCATTCTGTTTTGCCTCTGTGTTTCCGTGAAAAATAAGGTGAATATTTCAAAGAAATGTATTTGACCCAGTTTAGAAAATGGATTTCTTTCAAGATGGCATGTGTTCTGTGATCAACAAAAACATTTTTTGTATTAAAATGACTCAGAGCAATGACCCATTTTGACAATAACGGGGTGTCCCATTTTAACAGTATGCTATTGAATAAAATGGGACACGACCCAATGTCGCATTATTCAGAAGGGCGAAAGGAGCATTAAACTGATTCATAGCAACTTTGATACAGAATTACATTCCATTAAAAATACATTGGAATAAAACAGTAAGCCTTTGTTTTTTGATATTTTTAACCTCAACAATTTTTACATCAGAATGCTATGTCATTTCATTTACCACTGGGATTCTGGAATCATGTTAGTCTACGTGATGTCATACCCACTTGCATGACATCATATTCATGTGACCTTTTTCTCCTAATCAGATGCTTTTTTAGCAAGGCATAAGCATTGCTTTGGG